>NW_027598598.1:0-40705 GCF_964194155.1 Cetorhinus maximus
CAGAGAGAGAGGGGCAGGGTTACAGAGAGAGAGAGGGGCAGGGTTACAGAGAGAGAGAGGCAGGGTTACAGAAAGAGAGAGAGGGGCAGGGTTACAGAGAGAGAGAGGCAGGGTTACAGAGAGAGAGAGAGGGCAGGGTTACAGAGAGAGAGAGCGGCAGGGTTACAGAGAGAGAGGGGCGGGGTTACAGGGAGAGAGAGGGGCAGGGTTACAGAGAAGGGAGAGAGGGGCAGGGTTACAGAGAGAGAGAGGAGCAGGGTTACAGAGAGAGAGAGATGTAGGGTTACAGAGAGAGAGGGGCAGGGTAACAGAGAGAGAGAGGGGCAGGGTTACAGAGAGAGAGAGAGGCAGGGTTACAGAGAGAGAGAGGGGCAGGGTTACAGAGAGAGAGAGGGGCAGGGTTACAGAGAGAGAGAGAGGGGCAGGGTTACAGAGAGAGAGAGAGGGGCAGGGTTACAGAGAGAGAGAGGGGCAGGGTTACAGAGAGAGAGAGGCAGGGTTACAGAGAGAGAGAGGGGCAGGGTTACAGAGAGAGAGAAGGGGCAGGGTTACAGAGAGAGAGAGGGGCAGGGTTACAGAGAGAGAGAGGGGCAGGGTTACAGAGAGAGAGGGGCAGGGTTACAGAGAGAGAGAGAGGAGCAGGGTTACAGAGAGAGAGAGGGGCAGGGTTACAGAGAGAGAGAGAGGGGCAGGTTTACAGAGAGAGAGGGGCAGGGTTACAGAGAGAGAGAGGGGCAGGGTTACAGAGAGAGAGAGGGGCAGGGTTACAGAGAGAGAGAGGGGCAGGGTTACAGAGAGAGAGAGGGGCAGGGTTACAGAGAGAGAGAGGCGCAGGGTTACAGAGAGAGAGAGGGGGAGGGTTACAGAGAGAAAGAGAGAGGGGCAGGGTTACAGAGAGAGAGAGGGGCAGGGTTCCAGAGAGAGAGAGAGAGGGGCAGGGTTACAGAGAGAGAGAGGAGCAGGGTTACAGAGAGAGAGAGGGGAAGGGTTACAGAGAGAGAGAGGGGCAGGGTTAAAGAGAGAGAGAGAGGCAGGGTTACAGAGAGAGAGAGGGGCAGGGTTACAGAGAGAGAGAGGGTTAGGGTTACAGAGAGAGAGAGGGGCAGGGTTACAGAGAGAGAGAGGGGCAGGGTTACAGAGAGAGAGAGAGGAAGGGATACAGAGAGAGAGAGGGGCAGGGTTACAGAGAGAGAGAGGGGCAGGGTTACAGAGTGAGAGGGGCAGGGTTACAGAGAGAGAGAGAGGGGCAGGGTTACAGAGAGAGAGAGGGGCAGGGTTACAGAGAGAGAGAGGGGCAGGGTTACAGAGAGAGAGGGGCAGGGTTACAGAGAGAGAGAGAGGAGCAGGGTTACAGAGAGAGAGAGGGGCAGGGTTACAGAGAGAGAGAGAGAGGGGCAGGGTTACAGAGAGAGAGAGGAGCAGGGTTACAGAGAGAGAGAGGGGAAGGGTTACAGAGAGAGAGAGGGGCAGGGTTACAGAGAGAGAGGGGCAGGGTTACAGAGAGAGAGGGGCAGGGTTACAGAGAGAGAGGGGCAGGGTTACAGAGAGAGACAGGGGCAGGGTTACAGAGAGAGAGGGGCAGGATTACAAAGAGAGAGAGGGGCAGGGTTACAGAGAGAGAGAGAGGGGCAGGGTTACAGAGAGAGAGAGGCAGGGTTACAGAGAGAGAGGGGGAGGGTTACAGAGAGATAGAGAGAGGGGCAGGGTTACAGAGAGAGAGAGGGGCACGGTTACTGAGAGAGAGGGGCAGGGTTACAGAGAGAGAGGGGCAGGGTGACAGAGAGAGAGGGGCAGGGTTACAGAGAGAGAGAGCGGCAGGGTTACAGAGAGAGAGAGGGGCAGGGTTACAGAGAGAGAGAGGGGCAGGGACAGAGAGAGGGGCAGGGTTACAGAGAGAGAGAGGCAGGGTTACAGAGAGAGAGAGAGGGGCAGGGTTACAGAGAGAGAGAGGCAGGGTTACAGAGAGAGAGAGAGGGGCAGGGTTACAGAGAGAGAGAGGCAGGGTTACAGAGAGAGAGAGAGGGGCAGGGTTACAGAGAGAGAGAGGGGCAGGGTTACAGAGAGGGGGGCAGGGTTACAGAGAGAGAGAGAGGCAGGGTTACAGAGAGAGAGAGGGGCAGGGTTACAGAGAGAGAGGGGCAGGGTTACAGAGAGAGAGAGGGGCAGGGTTACAGAGAGAGACAGGGGCAGGGTTACAGAGAGAGAGGGGCAGGATTACAAAGAGAGAGAGGGGCAGGGTTACAGAGAGAGAGAGAGGGGCAGGGTTACAGAGAGAGAGAGGCAGGGTTACAGAGAGAGAGGGGGAGGGTTACAGAGAGATAGAGAGAGGGGCAGGGTTACAGAGAGAGAGAGGGGCACGGTTACTGAGAGAGAGGGGCAGGGTTACAGAGAGAGAGGGGCAGGGTGACAGAGAGAGAGGGGCAGGGTTACAGAGAGAGAGAGCGGCAGGGTTACAGAGAGAGGGGCAGGGTTACAGAGAGAGAGAGGCAGGGTTACAGAGAGAGAGAGGGGCAGGGTTACAGAGAGAGAGAGCAGCAGGGTGACAGAGAGAGAGAGGCAGGGTTACAGAGAGAGAGAGAGGGGCAGGGTTACAGAGAGAGGAGGGCAGGGTTACAGAGAGAGAGAGAGGGGCAGGGTTACAGACAGAGAGAGCGGCAGGGTTACAGAGAGAGAGGGGCAGGGTTACAGAGAGAGAGAGGGGCAGGGTTACAGAGAGAGAGAGAGGCAGGGTTACAGAGAGAGAGAGGGGCAGGGTTACAGAGAGAGAGAGGGGCAGGGTTACAGAGAGAGAGAGAGGGGGAGGGTTACAGAGAGAAAGAGAGAAGGGCAGGGTTACAGAGAGAGAGAGGGGCAGGGTTACAGAGAGAGAGAGGGGCAGGGTTACAGAGAGAGAGAGGAGCAGGGTTACAGAGAGAAAGAGAGAAGGGCAGGGTTACAGAGAGAGAGAGGGGCAGGGTTACAGAGAGAGAGAGGGGCAGGGTTACAGAGAGAGAGATGGGCAGGGTTACAGAGAGAGAGAGGGGCAGGGTTACAGAGAGAGAGAGAGGCAGGGTTACAGAGAGAGAGAGGGGCAGGGTTACAGAGAGAGAGAGGGTTAGGGTTACAGAGAGAGAGAGGGGCAGGGTTACAGAGAGAGAGACGGCAGGGTTACAGAGAGAGAGAGAGGCAGGGTTACAGAGAGAGAGAGGGGCAGGGTTACAGAGAGAGAGAGGGGCAGGGTTACAGAGAGAGAGAGAGGAGCAGGGTTACAGAGAGAGAGAGGGGCAGGGTTACAGAGAGAGAGAGAGAGGGGCAGGGTTACAGAGAGAGAGAGGAGCAGGGTTACAGAGAGAGAGAGGGGAAGGGTTACAGAGAGAGAGAGGGGCAGGGTTACAGAGAGAGAGAGGGGCAGGGTTACCGAGAGGGGGGCAGGGTTACAGGGAGAGAGAGAGGCAGGGTTACAGAGAGAGAGAGGGGCAGGGTTACAGAGAGAGAGGGGCAGGGTTACAGAGAGAGAGAGGAGCAGGGTTACAGAGAGAGAGTGGGGCAGGGTTACAGAGAGAGAGTGGGGCAGGGTTACAGAGAGAGAGGGGCAGGGTTACAGAGAGAGAGAGGGGCAGGGTTACAGAGAGAGAGGGGCAGGGTTACAGAGAGAGAGGGGCAGGATTACAAAGAGAGAGAGGGGCAGGGTTACAGAGAGAGAGAGAGGGGGAGGGTTACAGAGAGAGAGGGGCAGGGTTACAGAGAGAGAGAGAGGGGGAGGGTTACAGAGAGAAAGAGAGAGGGGCAGGGTTACAGAGAGAGAGAGGGGCAGGGTTACAGAGAGAGAGGGGCAGGGTGACAGAGAGAGAGGGGCAGGGTTACAGAGAGAGAGAGCGGCAGGGTTACAGAGAGAGAAAGGGGCAGGGTTACAGAGAGAGAGAGGCAGGGTTACAGAGAGAGAGAGAGGGGCAGGGTTACAGAGAGAGAGAGGCAGGGTTACAGAGAGAGAGGGGCAGGGTTACAGAGAGAGAGAGAGAGAGGGGCAGGGTTACAGAGAGAGAGAGAGGCAGGGTTACAGAGAGAGAGGCAGGGTTACAGAGAGAGAGAGAGTGGCAGGGTTACAGAGAGAGAGGGGCAGGGTTACAGAGAGAGAGAGGGGCAGGGTTACAGAGAGAGAGAGGCAGGGTTACAGAAAGAGAGAGAGGGGCAGGGTTACAGAGAGAGAGAGGCAGGGTTACAGAGAGAGAGAGAGGGGCAGGGTTACAGAGAGAGAGAGCGGCAGGGTTACAGAGAGAGAGGGGCGGGGTTACAGGGAGAGAGAGGGGCAGGGTTACAGGGAGAGAGAGGGGCAGGGTTACAGAGAAAGGGAGAGAGGGGCAGGGTTACAGAGAGAGAGAGGAGGCAGGGTTACAGAGAGAGAGAGATGTAGGGTTACAGAGAGAGAGGGGCAGGGTAACAGAGAGAGAGAGGGGCAGGGTTACAGAGAGAGAGAGAGGCAGGGTTACAGAGAGAGAGAGGGGCAGGGTTACAGAGAGAGAGAGGGGCAGGGTTACAAGAGAGAGAGAGGGGCAGGGTTACAGAGAGAGAGAGAGGGGCAGGGTTACAGAGAGAGAGAGGGGCAGGGTTACAGAGAGAGAGAGGCAGGGTTACAGAGAGAGAGAGGGGCAGGGTTACAGAGAGAGAGAAGGGGCAGGGTTACAGAGAGAGAGAGGGCAGGGTTACAGAGAGAGAGAGGGGCAGGGTTACAGAGTGAGAGGGGCAGGGTTACAGAGAGAGAGAGAGGGGCAGGGTTACAGAGAGAGAGAGGGGCAGGGTTACAGAGAGAGAGAGAGGGGCAGGGTTACAGAGAGAGAGGGGCAGGTTAACAGAGAGAGAGAGAGGGGCAGGGTTACAGAGAGAGAGAGGGGCAGGGTTACAGAGAGAGAGAGGGGCAGGGTTACAGAGAGAGAGAGGGGCAGGGTTACAGAGAGAGAGAGGGGGCAGGGTTACAGAGAGAAAGAGAGAGGGGCAGGGTTACAGAGAGAGAGAGGGGCAGGGTTACAGAGAGAGAGAGAGAGGGGCAGGGTTACAGAGAGAGAGAGGAGCAGGGTTACAGAGAGAGAGAGGGGAAGGGTTACAGAGAGAGAGAGGGGCAGGGTTAAAGAGAGAGAGAGAGGGCAGGGTTACAGAGAGAGAGAGGGGCAGGGTTACAGAGAGAGAGAGGGGTTAGGGTTACAGAGAGAGAGAGGGGCAGGGTTACAGAGAGAGAGAGGGGCAGGGTTACAGAGAGAGAGAGAGGAAGGGATACAGAGAGAGAGAGGGGCAGGGTTACAGAGAGAGAGAGGGGCAGGGTTACAGAGTGAGAGGGGCAGGGTTACAGAGAGAGAGAGAGGGGCAGGGTTACAGAGAGAGAGAGGGGCAGGGTTACAGAGAGAGAGAGGGGCAGGGTTACAGAGAGAGAGGGGCAGGGTTACAGAGAGAGAGAGAGGAGCAGGGTTACAGAGAGAGAGAGGGGCAGGGTTACAGAGAGAGAGAGAGAGGGGCAGGGTTACAGAGAGAGAGAGGAGCAGGGTTACAGAGAGAGAGAGGGGAAGGGTTACAGAGAGAGAGAGGGGCAGGGTTACAGAGAGAGAGAGGGGCAGGGTTACAGAGAGAGAGGGGCAGGGTTACAGAGAGAGAGGGGCAGGGTTACAGAGAGAGACAGGGGCAGGGTTACAGAGAGAGAGGGGCAGGATTACAAAGAGAGAGAGGGGCAGGGTTACAGAGAGAGAGAGAGGGGCAGGGTTACAGAGAGAGAGAGGCAGGGTTACAGAGAGAGAGGGGGAGGGTTACAGAGAGATAGAGAGAGGGGCAGGGTTACAGAGAGAGAGAGGGGCACGGTTACTGAGAGAGAGGGGCAGGGTTACAGAGAGAGAGGGGCAGGGTGACAGAGAGAGAGGGGCAGGGTTACAGAGAGAGAGAGCGGCAGGGTTACAGAGAGAGAGAGGGGCAGGGTTACAGAGAGAGAGAGGGGCAGGGTTACAGAGAGAGGGGCAGGGTTACAGAGAGAGAGAGGCAGGGTTACAGAGAGAGAGAGAGGGGCAGGGTTACAGAGAGAGAGAGGCAGGGTTACAGAGAGAGAGAGAGGGGCAGGGTTACAGAGAGAGAGAGGCAGGGTTACAGAGAGAGAGAGAGGGGCAGGGTTACAGAGAGAGAGAGGGGCAGGGTTACAGAGAGGGGGGCAGGGTTACAGAGAGAGAGAGAGGCAGGGTTACAGAGAGAGAGAGGGGCAGGGTTACAGAGAGAGAGGGGCAGGGTTACAGAGAGAGAGAGGGGCAGGGTTACAGAGAGAGACAGGGGCAGGGTTACAGAGAGAGAGGGGCAGGATTACAAAGAGAGAGAGGGGCAGGGTTACAGAGAGAGAGAGAGGGGCAGGGTTACAGAGAGAGAGAGGCAGGGTTACAGAGAGAGAGGGGGAGGGTTACAGAGAGATAGAGAGAGGGGCAGGGTTACAGAGAGAGAGAGGGGCACGGTTACTGAGAGAGAGGGGCAGGGTTACAGAGAGAGAGGGGCAGGGTGACAGAGAGAGAGGGGCAGGGTTACAGAGAGAGAGAGCGGCAGGGTTACAGAGAGAGGGGCAGGGTTACAGAGAGAGAGAGGCAGGGTTACAGAGAGAGAGAGAGGGGCAGGGTTACAGAGAGAGAGAGGCAGGGTTACAGAGAGAGAGAGAGGGGCAGGGTTACAGAGAGAGAGAGGCAGGGTTACAGAGAGAGAGAGAGGGGCAGGGTTGCAGAGAGAGAGAGCAGCAGGGTTACAGAGAGAGAGAGGCAGGGTTACAGAGAGAGAGAGAGAGTGGCAGGGTTACAGAGAGAGGTGGGCAGGGTTACAGAGAGAGAGAGAGGGGCAGGGTTACAGAGAGAGAGAGCGGCAGGGTTACAGAGAGAGAGAGAGAGGGGCAGGGTTACAGAGAGAGAGAGGGGCAGGGTTACAGAGAGAGAGAGAGGCAGGGTTACAGAGAGAGAGAGGGGCAGGGTTACAGAGAGAGAGAGGGGCAGGGTTACAGAGAGAGAGAGAGGGGGAGGGTTACAGAGAGAAAGAGAGATGGGCAGGGTTACAGAGAGAGAGAGGGGCAGGGTTACAGAGAGAGAGAGAGAGGGGCAGGGTTACAGAGAGAGAGAGGAGCAGGGTTACAGAGAGAGAGAGGGGAAGGGTTACAGAGAGAGAGAGGTGCAGGGTTACAGAGAGAGAGAGGGGCAGGGTTACAGAGAGAGAGATGGGCAGGGTTACAGAGAGAGAGAGAGGCAGGGTTACAGAGAGAGAGAGGAGCAGGGTTACAGAGAGAGGGTTAGGGTTACAGAGAGAGAGAGGGGCAGGGTTACAGAGAGAGAGACGGCAGGGTTACAGAGAGAGAGAGAGGCAGGGTTACAGAGAGAGAGAGGGGCAGGGTTACAGAGAGAGAGAGGGGCAGGGTTACAGAGTGAGAGAGGGCAGGGTTACAGAGAGAGAGGGGCAGGGTTACAGAGAGAGAGGGGCAGGGTTACAGAGAGAGAGAGAGGAGGAGGGTTAGAGAGAGAGAGAGGGGCAGGGTTACAGAGAGAGAGAGAGAGAGGCAGGGTTACAGAGAGAGAGAGGAGCAGGGTTACAGAGAGAGAGGGGAAGGGTTACAGAGAGAGAGAGGGGCAGGGTTACAGAGAGAGAGAGAGGGGGAGGGTTACAGAGAGATAGAGAGAGGGGCAGGGTTACAGAGAGAGAGAGGGGCAGGGTTACTGAGAGAGAGGGGCAGGGTTACAGAGAGAGAGGGGCAGGGTTACAGAGAGAGAGGGGCAGGGTGACAGAGAGAGAGGGGCAGGGTTACAGAGAGAGAGAGCGGCAGGGTTACAGAGAGAGAGAGGGGCAGGGTTACAGAGAGAGAGAGGCAGGGTTACAGAGAGAGAGAGAGGGGCAGGGTTACAGAGAGAGAGAGGCAGGGTTACAGAGAGAGAGTGAGGGGCAGGGTTACAGAGAGAGAGAGGCAGGGTTACAGAGAGAGAGAGGGGCAGGGTTACAGAGAGAGAGAGGGGCAGGGTTACAGAGAGAGGAGGGCAGGGTTACAGAGAGAGAGAGAGGGGCAGGGTTACAGAGAGAGAGAGAGGGGCAGGGTTACAGAGAGAGAGGGGCAGGGTTACAGAGAGAGAGAGAGGGGCAGGGTTACAGAGAGAGAGAGGAGCAGGGTTACAGAGAGAGAGAGGGGAAGGGTTACAGAGAGAGAGAGGGGCAGGGTTACAGAGAGACAGAGGGGCAGGGTTACAGAGAGAGAGATGGGCAGGGTTACAGAGAGAGAGAGAGGCAGGGTTACAGAGAGAGAGGGGGGCAGGGTTACAGAGAGAGAGAGGGTTAGGGTTACAGAGAGAGAGAGGGGCAGGGTTACAGAGAGAGAGACGGCAGGGTTACAGAGAGAGAGAGAGGCAGGGTTACAGAGAGAGAGAGGGGCAGGGTTACAGAGAGAGAGAGGGGCAGGGTTACAGAGTGAGAGAGGGCAGGGTTACAGAGAGAGAGGGGCAGGGTTACAGAGAGAGAGGGGCAGGGTTACAGAGAGAGAGAGAGGAGCAGGGTTACAGAGAGAGAGAGGGGCAGGGTTACAGAGAGAGAGAGGAGCAGGGTTACAGAGAGAGAGAGGGGAAGGGTTACAGAGAGAGAGAGGGGCAGGGTTACAGAGAGAGAGAGGGGCAGGGTTACAGAGAGGGGGGCAGGGTTACAGAGAGAGAGAGAGGCAGGGTTACAGAGGGAGAGAGGGGCAGGGTTACAGAGAGAGAGGAGCAGGGTTACAGAGAGAGAGAGGGGCAGGGTTACAGAGAGAGAGAGGGGCAGGGTTACAGAGAGAGAGAGGCAGGGTTACAGAGAGAGAGAGAGGGGCAGGGTTACAGAGAGAGAGAGGGGCAGGGTTACAGAGAGAGAGAGGGGCAGGGTTACAGAGAGAGAGGGGCAGGATTACAAAGAGAGAGAGGGGCAGGGTTACAGAGAGAGAGAGAGGGGGAGGGTTACAGAGAGAGAGGGGCAGGGTTACAGAGAGAGAGAGAGGGGGAGGGTTACAGAGAGAAAGAGAGAGGGGCAGGGTTACAGAGAGAGAGAGGGGCAGGGTTACAGAGAGAGAGGGGCAGGGTGACAGAGAGAGAGGGGCAGGGTTACAGAGAGATAGAGCGGCAGGGTTACAGAGAGAGAGAGGGGCAGGGTTACAGAGAGAGAGAGGCAGGGTTACAGAGAGAGAGAGAGGGGCAGGGTTACAGAGAGAGAGAGGCAGGGTTACAGAGAGAGAGGGGCAGGGTTACAGAGAGAGAGAGAGAGAGGGGCAGGGTTACAGAGAGAGAGAGCGGCAGGGTTACAGAGAGAGAGAGAGGCAGGGTTACAGAGAGAGAGAGGCAGGGTTACAGAGAGAGAGAGGCAGGGTTACAGAGAGAGAGAGAGGGGCAGGGTTACAGAGAGAGAGAGGGGCAGGGTTACAGAGAGAGAGAGAGGCAGGGTTACAGAGAGAGAGAGGCAGGGTTACAGAGAGAGAGAGGCAGGGTTACAGAGAGAGAGAGAGGGGCAGGGTTACAGAGAGAGAGAGGGGCAGGGTTACAGAGAGAGAGAGAGAGGGGCAGGGTTACAGAGAGAGAGAGGAGCAGGGTTACAGAGAGAGAGAGGGGAACGGTTACAGAGAGAGAGAGGGGCAGGGTTACAGAGAGAGAGGGGGGCAGGGTTACAGAGAGAGAGAGGGGCAGGGTTACAGAGAGAGAGAGGGGCAGGGTTACAGAGAGAGGGGCAGGGTTACAGAGAGAGAGGGGCAGGGTTACAGAGAGAGGGGCAGGGTTACAGAGAGAGAGGGGCAGGGTTACAGAGAGAGAGAGGCAGGGTTACAGAGAGAGAGAGGGGCAGGGTTACAGAGAGAGAGAGGGGCAGGGTTACAGAGAGAGAGAGGCAGGGTTACAGAGAGAGAGAGAGGCAGGGTTACAGAGAGAGAGAGGGGCAGGGTTACAGAGAGAGAGGGGCAGGATTACAAAGAGAGAGAGGGGCAGGGTTACAGAGAGAGAGAGAGGGGCAGGGTTACAGAGAGAGAGAGAGGGAGGGTTACAGAGAGAAAGAGAGAGGGGCAGGGTTACAGAGAGAGAGAGGGGCAGGGTTACTGAGAGAGAGAGGGGCAGGGTTACAGAGAGAGAGGGGCAGGGTGACAGAGAGAGAGGGGCAGGGTTACAGAGAGAGAGAGGCAGGGTTACAGAGAGAGAGAGAGGCAGGGTTACAGAGAGAGAGGGGCAGGGTGACAGAGAGAGAGGGGCAGGGTTACAGAGAGAGAGACGGGCAGGGTTACAGAGAGAGAGGGGCAGGGTGACAGAGAGAGAGGGGCAGGGTTACAGAGAGAGAGAGGCAGGGTTACAGAGAGAGAGAGAGGGGCAGGGTTACAGAGAGAGAGAGGGGCAGGGTTACAGAGAGTGAGAGAGGGGCAGGGTTACAGAGAGAGAGAGGAGCAGGGTTACAGAGAGAGAGAGGGGAAGGGTAACAGAGAGAGAGAGGGGCAGGGTTACAGAGAGAGAGAGGGGCAGGGTTACAGAGAGAGAGATGGGCAGGGTTACAGAGAGAGAGAGAGGCAGGGTTACAGAGAGAGAGAGGGGCAGGGTTACAGAGAGAGAGAGGGTTAGGGTTACAGAGAGAGAGAGGGGCAGGGTTACAGAGAGAGAGACGGCAGGGTTACAGAGAGAGAGACGGCAGGGTTACAGAGAGAGAGAGAGGCAGGGTTACAGAGAGAGAGAGGGGCAGGGTTACAGAGAGAGAGAGGGGCAGGGTTACAGAGTGAGAGAGGGCAGGGTTACAGAGAGAGAGGGGCAGGGTTACAGAGAGAGAGGGGCAGGGTTACAGAGAGAGAGAGAGGAGCAGGGTTACAGAGAGAGAGAGGGGCAGGGTTACAGAGAGAGAGAGAGAGGGGCAGGGTTACAGAGAGAGAGAGGAGCAGGGTTACAGAGAGAGAGAGGGGAAGGGTTACAGAGAGAGAGAGGGGCAGGGTTACAGAGAGAGAGAGGGGCAGGGTTACAGAGAGGGGGGCAGGGTTACAGAGAGAGAGAGAGGCAGGGTTACAGAGAGAGAGAGGGGCAGGGTTACAGAGAGAGAGGGGCAGGGTTACAGAGAGAGAGAGGGGCAGGGTTACAGAGAGAGAGAGGGGCAGGGTTACAGAGAGAGAGAGGCAGGGTTACAGATAGAGAGAGAGGCAGGGTTACAGAGAGAGAGAGGGGCAGGGTTACAGAGAGAGAGGGGCAGGATTACAAAGAGAGAGAGGGGCAGGGTTACAGAGAGAGAGAGAGGGGGAGGGTTACAGAGAGAGAGGGGCAGGGTTACAGAGACAGAGAGAGGGGGAGGGTTACAGAGAGAAAGAGAGAGGGGCAGGGTTACAGAGAGAGAGAGGGGCAGGGTTACAGAGAGAGAGGGGCAGGGTGACAGAGAGAGAGGGATGGGTTACAGAGAGAGAGAGCGGCAGGGTTACAGAGAGAGAGAGGGGCAGGGTTACAGAGAGAGAGAGGGGGAGGGTTACAGAGAGAAAGAGAGAGGGGCAGGGTTACAGAGAGAGAGAGGGGCAGGGTTACTGAGAGAGAGAGGGGCAGGGTTACAGAGAGAGAGGGGCAGGGTGACAGAGAGAGAGGGGCAGGGTTACAGAGAGAGAGAGGCAGGGATACAGAGAGAGAGAGAGGCAGGGTTACAGAGAGAGAGGGGCAGGGTGACAGAGAGAGAGGGGCAGGGTTACAGAGAGAGAGACGGGCAGGGTTACAGAGAGAGAGGGGCAGGGTGACAGAGAGAGAGGGGCAGGGTTAGAGAGAGAGAGAGAGGCAGGGTTACAGAGAGAGAGAGAGGGGCAGGGTTACAGAGAGAGAGAGGGGCAGGGTTACAGAGAGTGAGAGAGGGGCAGGGTTACAGAGAGAGAGAGGAGCAGGGTTACAGAGAGAGAGAGGGGAAGGGTTACAGAGAGAGAGAGGGGCAGGGTTGCAGAGAGAGAGAGGGGCAGGGTTACAGAGAGAGAGATGGGCAGGGTTACAGAGAGAGAGAGAGGCAGGGTTACAGAGAGAGAGAGAGGCAGGGTTACAGAGAGAGAGAGGGTTAGGGTTACAGAGAGAGAGAGGGGCAGGGTGACAGAGAGAGAGGGGCAGGGTTACAGAGAGAGAGACGGGCAGGGTTACAGAGAGAGAGGGGCAGGGTGACAGAGAGAGAGGGGCAGGGTTACAGAGAGAAAGAGGCAGGGTTACAGAGAGAGAGAGAGGGGCAGGGTTACAGAGAGAGAGAGGGGCAGGGTTACAGAGAGTGAGAGAGGGGCAGGGTTACAGAGAGAGAGAGGGGAAGGGTTACAGAGAGAGAGAGGGGCAGGGTTACAGAGAGAGAGAGGGGCAGGGTTACAGAGAGAGAGATGGGCAGGGTTACAGAGAGAGAGAGAGGCAGGGTTACAGAGAGAGAGAGGGGCAGGGTTACAGAGAGAGAGAGGGTTAGGGTTACAGAGAGAGAGAGGGGCAGGGTTACAGAGAGAGAGACGGCAGGGTTACAGAGAGAGAGAGAGGCAGGGTTACAGAGAGAGAGAGGAGCAGGGTTACAGAGAGAGAGAGGGGCAGGGTTACAGAGTGAGAGAGGGCAGGGTTACAGAGAGAGAGGGGCAGGGTTACAGAGAGAGAGGGGCAGGGTTACAGAGAGAGAGAGAGAGGGGCAGGGTTACAGAGAGAGAGAGGAGCAGGGTTACAGAGAGAGAGAGGGGAACGGTTACAGAGAGAGAGAGGGGAAGGGTTACAGAGAGAGAGAGGGGGGCAGGGTTACAGAGAGAGAGAGAGGCAGGGTTACAGAGAGAGAGAGGGGCAGGGTTACAGAGAGAGAGGGGCAGGGTTACAGAGAGAGAGAGGGGCAGGGTTACATAGAGAGAGAGGGGCAGGGTTACAGAGAAAGAGAGGCAGGGTTACAGATAGAGAGAGAGGCAGGGTTACAGAGAGAGAGAGGGGCAGGGTTACAGAGAGAGAGGGGCAGGATTACAAAGAGAGAGAGGGGCAGGGTTACAGAGAGAGAGAGAGGGGGAGGGTTACAGAGAGAGAGGGGCAGGGTTACCGAGACAGAGAGAGGGGGAGGGTTACAGAGAGAAAGAGAGAGGGGCAGGGTTACAGAGAGAGAGAGGGGCAGAGTTACAGAGAGAGAGGGGCAGGGTGACAGAGAGAGAGGGGAAGGGTTACAGAGTGAGAGAGCGGCAGGGTTACAGAGAGAGAGAGGGGCAGGGTTACAGAGAGAGAGAGAGGGGCAGGGTTACAGAGAGAGAGAGGCAGGGTTACAGAGAGAGAGGGGCAGGGTTACAGAGAGAGAGAGAGAGAGGGGCAGGGTTACAGAGAGAGAGAGGGGGGCAGGGTTACAGAGAGAGAGAGAGGCAGGGTTACAGAGAGAGAGAGGGGCAGGGTTACAGAGAGAGAGGGGCAGGGTTACAGAGAGAGAGAGGGCAGGGTTACAGAGAGAGAGAGGGGCAGGGTTACAGAGAAAGAGAGGCAGGGTTACAAATAGAGAGAGAGGCAGGGTTACAGAGAGAGAGAGGGGCAGGGTTACAGAGAGAGAGGGGCAGGATTACAAAGAGAGAGAGGGGCAGGGTTACAGAGAGAGAGAGAGGGGGAGGGTTACAGAGAGAGAGGGGCAGGGTTACAGAGACAGAGAGAGGGGGAGGGTTACAGAGAGAAAGAGAGAGGGGCAGGGTTACAGAGAGAGAGAGGGGCAGAGTTACAGAGAGAGAGGGGCAGGGTGACAGAGAGAGAGGGGAAGGGTTACAGAGTGAGAGAGCGGCAGGGTTACAGAGAGAGAGAGGGGCAGGGTTACAGAGAGAGAGAGGCAGGGTTACAGAGAGAGAGAGAGGGGCAGGGTTACAGAGAGAGAGAGGCAGGGTTACAGAGAGAGAGGGGCAGGGTTACAGAGAGAGAGAGAGAGAGGGGCAGGGTTACAGAGAGAGAGAGCGGCAGGGTTACAGAGAGAGAGGGGAAGGGTTACAGAGAGAGAGAGCGGCAGGGTTACAGAGAGAGAGAGGGGCAGGGTTACAGAGAGAGAGAGGGGGAGGGTTACAGAGAGAAAGAGAGAGGGGCAGGGTTACAGAGAGAGAGAGGGGCAGGGTTACTGAGAGAGAGAGGGGCAGGGTTACAGAGAGAGAGGGGCAGGGTGACAGAGAGAGAGGGGCAGGGTTACAGAGAGAGAGAGGCAGGGATACAGAGAGAGAGAGAGGCAGGGTTACAGAGAGAGAGGGGCAGGGTGACAGAGAGAGAGGGGCAGGGTTACAGAGAGAGAGACGGGCAGGGTTACAGAGAGAGAGGGGCAGGGTGACAGAGAGAGAGGGGCAGGGTTAGAGAGAGAGAGAGGCAGGGTTACAGAGAGAGAGAGAGGGGCAGGGTTACAGAGAGAGAGAGGGGCAGGGTTACAGAGAGTGAGAGAGGGGCAGGGTTACAGAGAGAGAGAGGAGCAGGGTTACAGAGAGAGAGAGGGGAAGGGTTACAGAGAGAGAGAGGGGCAGGGTTGCAGAGAGAGAGAGGGGCAGGGTTACAGAGAGAGAGATGGGCAGGGTTACAGAGAGAGAGAGAGGCAGGGTTACAGAGAGAGAGAGAGGCAGGGTTACAGAGAGAGAGAGGGTTAGGGTTACAGAGAGAGAGAGGGGCAGGGTGACAGAGAGAGAGGGGCAGGGTTACAGAGAGAGAGACGGGCAGGGTTACAGAGAGAGAGGGGCAGGGTGACAGAGAGAGAGGGGCAGGGTTACAGAGAGAAAGAGGCAGGGTTACAGAGAGAGAGAGAGGGGCAGGGTTACAGAGAGAGAGAGGGGCAGGGTTACAGAGAGTGAGAGAGGGGCAGGGTTACAGAGAGAGAGAGGGGAAGGGTTACAGAGAGAGAGAGGGGCAGGGTTACAGAGAGAGAGAGGGGCAGGGTTACAGAGAGAGAGATGGGCAGGGTTACAGAGAGAGAGAGATGCAGGGTTACAGAGAGAGAGAGGGGCAGGGTTACAGAGAGAGAGAGGGTTAGGGTTACAGAGAGAGAGAGGGGCAGGGTTACAGAGAGAGAGACGGCAGGGTTACAGAGAGAGAGAGAGGCAGGGTTACAGAGAGAGAGAGGAGCAGGGTTACAGAGAGAGAGAGGGGCAGGGTTACAGAGTGAGAGAGGGCAGGGTTACAGAGAGAGAGGGGCAGGGTTACAGAGAGAGAGGGGCAGGGTTACAGAGAGAGAGAGAGAGGGGCAGGGTTACAGAGAGAGAGAGGAGCAGGGTTACAGAGAGAGAGAGGGGAACGGTTACAGAGAGAGAGAGGGGAAGGGTTACAGAGAGAGAGAGGGGGGCAGGGTTACAGAGAGAGAGAGAGGCAGGGTTACAGAGAGAGAGAGGGGCAGGGTTACAGAGAGAGAGGGGCAGGGTTACAGAGAGAGAGAGGGGCAGGGTTACAGAGAGAGAGAGGGGCAGGGTTACAGAGAAAGAGAGGCAGGGTTACAGATAGAGAGAGAGGCAGGGTTACAGAGAGAGAGAGGGGCAGGGTTACAGAGAGAGAGGGGCAGGATTACAAAGAGAGAGAGGGGCAGGGTTACAGAGAGAGAGAGAGGGGGAGGGTTACAGAGAGAGAGGGGCAGGGTTACCGAGACAGAGAGAGGGGGAGGGTTACAGAGAGAAAGAGAGAGGGGCAGGGTTACAGAGAGAGAGAGGGGCAGAGTTACAGAGAGAGAGGGGCAGGGTGACAGAGAGAGAGGGGAAGGGTTACAGAGTGAGAGAGCGGCAGGGTTACAGAGAGAGAGAGGGGCAGGGTTACAGAGAGAGAGAGAGGGGCAGGGTTACAGAGAGAGAGAGGCAGGGTTACAGAGAGAGAGGGGCAGGGTTACAGAGAGAGAGAGAGAGAGGGGCAGGGTTACAGAGAGAGAGAGGGGGGCAGGGTTACAGAGAGAGAGAGAGGCAGGGTTACAGAGAGAGAGAGGGGCAGGGTTACAGAGAGAGAGGGGCAGGGTTACAGAGAGAGAGAGGGGCAGGGTTACAGAGAGAGAGAGGGGCAGGGTTACAGAGAAAGAGAGGCAGGGTTACAAATAGAGAGAGAGGCAGTGTTACAGAGAGAGAGAGGGGCAGGGTTACAGAGAGAGAGGGGCAGGATTACAAAGAGAGAGAGGGGCAGGGTTACAGAGAGAGAGAGAGGGGGAGGGTTACAGAGAGAGAGGGGCAGGGTTACAGAGACAGAGAGAGGGGGAGGGTTACAGAGAGAAAGAGAGAGGGGCAGGGTTACAGAGAGAGAGAGGGGCAGAGTTACAGAGAGAGAGGGGCAGGGTGACAGAGAGAGAGGGGAAGGGTTACAGAGTGAGAGAGCGGCAGGGTTACAGAGAGAGAGAGGGGCAGGGTTACAGAGAGAGAGAGGCAGGGTTACAGAGAGAGAGAGAGGGGCAGGGTTACAGAGAGAGAGAGGCAGGGTTACAGAGAGAGAGGGGCAGGGTTACAGAGAGAGAGAGAGAGAGGGGCAGGGTTACAGAGAGAGAGAGCGGCAGGGTTACAGAGAGAGAGAGAGGCAGGGTTACAGAGAGAGAGAGGCAGGGTTACAGAGAGAGAGAGAGGGGCAGGGTTACAGAGAGAGAGGGGCAGGGTTGCAGAGAGAGAGAGGGGCAGGGTTACAGAGAGAGAGAGGCAGGGTTACAGAGAGAGAGAGAGGGGCAGGGTTACAGAGAGAGAGGGGCAGGGTTACAGAGAGAGAGAGGCAGGGTTACAGAGAGAGAGAGAGGGGCAGGGTTACAGAGAGAGAGAGCGGCAGGGTTACAGAGAGAGAGGGGCGGGGTTACAGGGAGAGAGAGGGGCAGGGTTACAGAGAAAGGGAGAGAGGGGCAGGGTTACAGAGAGAGAGAGGGGCAGGGTTACAGAGTGAGAGGGGCAGGGTTACAGAGAGAGAGAGAGGGGCAGGGTTAAAGAGAGAGAGAGGGGCAGGGTTACAGAGAGAGAGAGAGGCAGGGTTACAGAGAGAGAGAGGGGAAGGGTTACAGAGAGAAAGGGGCAGGGTTACAGAGAGAGAGAGGGGCAGGGTTACAGAAAGAGAGAGGGGCAGGGTTACAGAGTGAGAGGGGCAGGGTTACAGAGAGAGAGAGAGGGGCAGGGTTACAGAGAGAGAGAGAGGCAGGGTTACAGAGAGAGAGGGGCAGGGTTACAGAGAGAGAGAGGGGCAGGTTTACAGAGAGAGAGGGGAAGGGTTACAGAGAGAGAGAGAGGGGCAGGGTTACAGAGAGAGAGAGGGGCAGGGTTAGAGAGAGAGAGAGGGGCAGGGTTACAGAGAGAGAGAGGGGCAGGGTTACAGAGAGAGAGAGGGGCAGGGTTACAGAGAGAGAGAGGGGCAGGGTTACAGAGAGAGAGAGAGAGGGGCAGGGTTACAGAGAGAGAGAGGGGCAGGGTTACAGAGAGAGAGAGAGGGGGAGGGTTACAGAGAGAAAGAGAGAGGGGCAGGGTTACAGAGAGAGAGAGGGGCAGGGTTACAGAGAGAGAGAGAGAGGGGCAGGGTTACAGAGAGAGAGAGGGGAAGGGTTACAGAGAGAGAGAGGGGCAGGGTTACAGAGAGAGAGAGGGGCAGGGTTACAGAGAGGGGGCAGGGTTACAGAGAGAGAGAGAGGCAGGG
Source organism: Cetorhinus maximus (assembly GCF_964194155.1). Lineage (NCBI taxonomy): Eukaryota > Metazoa > Chordata > Chondrichthyes > Lamniformes > Cetorhinidae > Cetorhinus > Cetorhinus maximus. Next base: position 17,523 of record NW_027598598.1, read on the forward strand.
TTACAGAGAGAGCGGCAGGGTTACAGAGAGAGGGGCAGGGTTACAGAGAGAGAGGGGCAGGGTTACAGAGAGAGAGAGGGGCAGGGTTACAGAGAGAGAGAGGCAGGGTTACAGAGATAGAGAGAGGCAGGGTTACAGAGAGAGAGAGGGGCAGGGTTACAGAGAGAGAGAGGGGCAGGGTTACAGAGAGAGAGGGGCAGGGTTACAGAGAGAGAGAGGGGCAGGATTACAAAGAGAGAGAGGGGCAGGGTTACAGAGAGAGAGAGAGGGGCAGGGTTAAAGAGAGAGAGGGGCAGGGTTACATAGAGAGAGAGAGGGGGAGGGTTACAGAGAGAAAGAGAGAGGTGCAGGGTTACAGAGAGAGAGAGGGGCAGGGTTACTGAGAGAGAGAGGGGCAGGGTTACAGAGAGAGAGGGGCAGGGTGACAGAGAGAGAGGGGCAGGGTTACAGAGAGAGAGAGGCAGGGTTACAGAGAGAGAGAGAGGGGCAGGGTTACAGATAGAGAGAGCAGCAGGGTTACAGAGAGAGAGAGGCAGGGTTACAGAGAGAGAGGGGCAGGGTTACAGAGAGAGAGAGGGGCAGGGTTACAGAGAGAGAGAGGGGCAGGGTTACAGAGTGAGAGGGGCAGGGTTACAGAGAGAGAGAGAGAGGGGCAGGGTTACAGAGAGAGAGAGGGGCAGGGTTACAGAGAGAGAGAGAGGTAGGGTTACAGAGAGAGAGGGGCAGGGTTACAGAGAGAGAGAGGGGCAGGGTTACAGAGAGAGAGAGGGGCTGGGTTATAGAGAGAGAGAGGGGCAGGGTTACAGAGAGAGAGAGGGGCAGGGTTACAGACTGAGAGGGGCAGGGTTACAGAGAGAGAGAGAGGGGCAGGGTTACAGAGAGAGAGAGAGGGGCAGGGTTACAGAGAGAGAGGGGCAGGGTTACAGAGAGAGAGGGGGGCAGGGTTACAGAGAGAGAGAGAGGCAGGGTTACAGAGAGAGAGAGGGGCAGGGTAACAGAGAGAAAGAGAGGGGCAGGGTAACAGAGAGAGAGAGGGGCAGGGTTACAGAGAGAGAGAGGGGCAGGGTTACAGAGTGAGAGGGGCAGGGTTACAGAGAGAGAGAGAGGGGCAGGGTTACAGAGAGAGAGAGTGGCAGGGTTACAGAGAGAGAGAGAGGGGCAGGGTTACAGAGAGACAGAGGGGCCGGGTTACAGAGAGAGAGAGGGGCAGGGTTACAGAGAGAGAGAGGGACAGGATTACAGAGAGAGAGGGGCAGAGTTACAGAGAGAGAGAGGGGCAGGGTTACAGAGAGAGAGGGGCAGGGTTACAGAGAGAGAGAGGGGCAGGGTTACAGAGAGAGAGAGGGACAGGATTACAGAGAGAGAGAGAGGGGCAGGGTTACAGAGAGAGAGAGAGGGGGAGGGTTACAGAGAGAGATGGGGAGGGTAACAGAGAGAGAGAGGGGCAGGGTTACAGAGAGAGAGAGAGGGGCAGGGTTACAGAGAGAGAGAGGGGCAGGGTTACAGAGAGAGAGAGACGGGCAGGGTTACAGAGAGAGAGAGGGGCAAGGTTACAGAGAGGGGGGCAGGGTTACAGAGAGAGAGAGAGGCAGGGTTACAGAGAGAGGGGCAGGGTTACAGAGAGAGAGGGGCAGGGTTACAGAGTGAGAGGGGCAGGGTTACAGAGAGAGAGAGAGAGGGGCAGGGTTACAGAGAGAGAGAGGGGCAGGGTTACAGAGAGAGAGAGGCAGGGTTAAAGAGAGAGAGAGGGGCAGGGTTACAGAGCGAAAGAGAGGGGCAGGGTTACAGAGAGAGAGAGGGGCAGGGTTACAGAGTGAGAGGGGCAGGGTTACAGAGAGAGAGAGAGGGGCAGGGTTACAGAGAGAGAGAGGGGCAGGGTTACAGAGAGAGAGAGAGGGGCAGGTTTACAGAGAGAGAGGGAAAGGGTTACAGAGAGAGTGAGAGGGGCAGGGTTACAGAGAGAGAGAGGGGCAGGGTTACAGAGAGAGAGAGGGGCAGGGTTACAGAGAGAGGGAGAGAGGGGCAGGGTTACAGAGAGAGAGAGAGGGGCAGGTTTACAGAGAGAGAGAGGGGATGGGTTACAGAGAGAGAGAGAGGGGCAGGATTACAGAGGGAGAGGGGATGGGTTACAGAGAGAGAGAGGGGCAGGGTTACAGAGAGAGAGAGGGGCAGGGTTACAGAGAGAGAGAGGGGCAGGGTTACAGAGAGAGAGAGGGGCAGGGTTACAGAGAGAGAGGGGCAGGGTTACAGAGAGAGAGAGGGGCAGGGTTACAGAGAGAGAGGGGATGGGTTACAGAGAGAGAGGGGCAGGGTTACAGAGAGAGAGGGGCAGGGTTACAGAGAGAGAGAGGCGCAGGGTTACAGAGAGAGAGAGGGGCAGGGTTACAGAAAGAGAGAGGGGCAGGGTTACAGAGTGAGAGGGGCAGGGTTACAGAGAGAGAGAGAGGGGCAGGGTTACAGAGAGAGAGAGAGGCAGGGTTACAGAGAGAGAGGGGCAGGGTTACAGAGAGAGAGAGGGGCAGGTTTACAGAGAGAGAGGGGAAGGGTTACAGAGAGAGAGAGAGGGGCAGGGTTACAGAGAGAGAGAGGGGCAGGGTTAGAGAGAGAGAGAGGGGCAGGGTTACAGAGAGAGAGAGGGGCAGGGTTACAGAGAGAGAGAGGGGCAGGGTTACAGAGAGAGAGAGGGGCAGGGTTACAGAGAGAGAGAGAGAGGGGCAGGGTTACAGAGAGAGAGAGGGGCAGGGTTACAGAGAGAGAGAGAGGGGGAGGGTTACAGAGAGAAAGAGAGAGGGGCAGGGTTACAGAGAGAGAGAGGGGCAGGGTTACAGAGAGAGAGAGAGAGGGGCAGGGTTACAGAGAGAGAGAGGGGAAGGGTTACAGAGAGAGAGAGGGGCAGGGTTACAGAGAGAGAGAGGGGCAGGGTTACAGAGAGGGGGCAGGGTTACAGAGAGAGAGAGAGGCAGGGTTACAGAGAGAGGGGCAGGGTTACAGAGAGAGGGGCAGGGTTACAGAGAGAGAGGGGCAGGGTTACAGAGAGAGAGAGGGGCAGGGTTACAGAGAGAGAGAGGCAGGGTTACAGAGATAGAGAGAGGCAGGGTTACAGAGAGAGAGAGGGGCAGGGTTACAGAGAGAGAGAGGGGCAGGGTTACAGAGAGAGAGGGGCAGGGTTACAGAGAGAGAGAGGGGCAGGATTACAAAGAGAGAGAGGGGCAGGGTTACAGAGAGAGAGAGAGGGGCAGGGTTAAAGAGAGAGAGGGTCAGGGTTACATAGAGAGAGAGAGGGGGAGGGTTACAGAGAGAAAGAGAGAGGTGCAGGGTTACAGAGAGAGAGAGGGGCAGGGTTACTGAGAGAGAGAGGGGCAGGGTTACAGAGAGAGAGGGGCAGGGTGACAGAGAGAGAGGGGCAGGGTTACAGAGAGAGAGAGGCAGGGTTACAGAGAGAGAGAGAGGGGCAGGGTTACAGATAGAGAGAGCAGCAGGGTTACAGAGAGAGAGAGGCAGGGTTACAGAGAGAGAGGGGCAGGGTTACAGAGAGAGAGAGGGGCAGGGTTACAGAGAGAGAGAGGGGCAGGGTTACAGAGTGAGAGGGGCAGGGTTACAGAGAGAGAGAGAGAGGGGCAGGGTTACAGAGAGAGAGAGGGGCAGGGTTACAGAGAGAGAGAGAGGTAGGGTTACAGAGAGAGAGGGGCAGGGTTACAGAGAGAGAGAGGGGCAGGGTTACAGAGAGAGAGAGGGGCTGGGTTATAGAGAGAGAGAGGGGCAGGGTTACAGAGAGAGAGAGGGGCAGGGTTACAGACTGAGAGGGGCAGGGTTACAGAGAGAGAGAGAGGGGCAGGGTTACAGAGAGAGAGAGAGGGGCAGGGTTACAGAGAGAGAGGGGCAGGGTTACAGAGAGAGAGGGGGGCAGGGTTACAGAGAGAGAGAGAGGCAGGGTTACAGAGAGAGAGAGGGGCAGGGTAACAGAGAGAAAGAGAGGGGCAGGGTAACAGAGAGAGAGAGGGGCAGGGTTACAGAGAGAGAGAGGGGCAGGGTTACAGAGTGAGAGGGGCAGGGTTACAGAGAGAGAGAGAGGGGCAGGGTTACAGAGAGAGAGAGTGGCAGGGTTACAGAGAGAGAGAGAGGGGCAGGGTTACAGAGAGAGAGAGGGACAGGATTACAGAGAGAGAGGGGCAGGGTTACAGAGAGAGAGAGGGGCAGGGTTACAGAGAGAGAGGGGCAGGGTTACAGAGAGAGAGAGGGGCAGGGTTACAGAGAGAGAGAGGGACAGGATTACAGAGAGAGAGAGAGGGGCAGGGTTACAGAGAGAGAGAGAGGGGGAGGGTTACAGAGAGAGATGGGGAGGGTAACAGAGAGAGAGAGGGGCAGGGTTACAGAGAGAGAGAGAGGGGCAGGGTTACAGAGAGAGAGAGGGGCAGGGTTACAGAGAGAGAGAGACGGGCAGGGTTACAGAGAGAGAGAGGGGCAAGGTTACAGAGAGGGGGGCAGGGTTACAGAGAGAGAGAGAGGCAGGGTTACAGAGAGAGGGGCAGGGTTACAGAGAGAGAGGGGCAGGGTTACAGAGTGAGAGGGGCAGGGTTACAGAGAGAGAGAGAGAGGGGCAGGGTTACAGAGAGAGAGAGGGGCAGGGTTACAGAGAGAGAGAGAGGTAGGGTTACAGAGAGAGAGGGGCAGGGTTACAGAGAGAGAGAGGGGCAGGGTTACAGAGAGAGAGAGGGGCTGGGTTATAGAGAGAGAGAGGGGCAGGGTTACAGAGAGAGAGAGGGGCAGGGTTACAGACTGAGAGGGGCAGGGTTACAGAGAGAGAGAGAGAGGCAGGGTTACAGAGAGAGAGAGAGGGGCAGGGTTACAGAGAGAGAGGGGCAGGGTTACAGAGAGAGAGGGGGGCAGGGTTACAGAGAGAGAGAGAGGCAGGGTTACAGAGAGAGAGAGGGGCAGGGTAACAGAGAGAAAGAGAGGGGCAGGGTAACAGAGAGAGAGAGGGGCAGGGTTACAGAGAGAGAGAGGGGCAGGGTTACAGAGTGAGAGGGGCAGGGTTACAGAGAGAGAGAGAGGGGCAGGGTTACAGAGAGAGAGAGTGGCAGGGTTACAGAGAGAGAGAGAGGGGCAGGGTTACAGAGAGACAGAGGGGCCGGGTTACAGAGAGAGAGAGGGGCAGGGTTACAGAGAGAGAGAGGGACAGGATTACAGAGAGAGAGGGGCAGGGTTACAGAGAGAGAGAGGGGCAGGGTTACAGAGAGAGAGGGGCAGGGTTACAGAGAGAGAGAGGGGCAGGGTTACAGAGAGAGAGAGGGACAGGATTACAGAGAGAGAGAGAGGGGCAGGGTTACAGAGAGAGAGAGAGGGGGAGGGTTACAGAGAGAGATGGGGAGGGTAACAGAGAGAGAGAGGGGCAGGGTTACAGAGAGAGAGAGAGGGGCAGGGTTACAGAGAGAGAGAGGGGCAGGGTTACAGAGAGAGAGAGACGGGCAGGGTTACAGAGAGAGAGAGGGGCAAGGTTACAGAGAGGGGGGCAGGGTTACAGAGAGAGAGAGAGGCAGGGTTACAGAGAGAGGGGCAGGGTTACAGAGAGAGAGGGGCAGGGTTACAGAGTGAGAGGGGCAGGGTTACAGAGAGAGAGAGAGAGGGGCAGGGTTACAGAGAGAGAGAGGGGCAGGGTTACAGAGAGAGAGAGAGGCAGGGTTAAAGAGAGAGAGAGGGGCAGGGTTACAGAGAGAAAGAGAGGGGCAGGGTTACAGAGAGAGAGAGGGGCAGGGTTACAGAGTGAGAGGGGCAGGGTTACAGAGAGAGAGAGAGGGGCAGGGTTACAGAGAGAGAGAGGGGCAGGGTTACAGAGAGAGAGAGAGGGGCAGGTTTACAGAGAGAGAGGGAAAGGGTTACAGAGAGAGTGAGAGGGGCAGGGTTACAGAGAGAGAGAGGGGCAGGGTTACAGAGAGAGAGAGGGGCAGGGTTACAGAGAGAGGGAGAGAGGGGCAGGGTTACAGAGAGAGAGAGAGGGGCAGGTTTACAGAGAGAGAGAGGGGATGGGTTACAGAGGGAGAGGGGATGGGTTACAGAGAGAGAGAGGGGCAGGGTTACAGAGAGAGAGAGGGGCAGGGTTACAGAGAGAGAGAGGGGCAGGGTTACAGAGAGAGAGGGGCAGGGTTACAGAGAGAGAGGGGCAGGGTTACAGAGAGAGAGAGGGGCAGGGTTACAGAGAGAGAGGGGATGGGTTACAGAGAGAGAGGGGCAGGGTTACAGAGAGAGAGGGGCAGGGTTACAGAGAGAGAGAGGCGCAGGGTTACAGAGAGAGAGAGGGGCAGGGTTACAGAGAGAGAGAGGGGCAGGGTTACAGAGAGAGAGAGAGGGGGAGGGTTACAGAGAGAAAGAGAGAGGGGCAGGGTTACAGAGAGAGAGAGGGGCAGGGTTACAGAGAGAGAGAGAGAGGGGCAGGGTTACAGAGAGAGAGAGGAGCAGGGTTACAGAGAGAGAGAGGGGAAGGGTTACAGAGAGAGAGAGGGGCAGGGTTACAGAGAGAGAGAGGGGAAGGGTTACAGAGAGAGAGAGGGGCAGGGTTACAGAGAGAGGGGCAGGGTTACAGAGAGAGGGGCAGGGTTACAGAGAGAGAGGGGCAGGGTTACAGAGAGAGAGAGGGGCAGGGTTACAGAGAGAGAGAGGCAGGGTTACAGAGATAGAGAGAGGCAGGGTTACAGAGAGAGAGAGGGGCAGGGTTACAGAGAGAGAGGGGCAGGATTACAAAGAGAGAGAGGGGCAGGGTTACAGAGAGAGAGAGAGGGGCAGGGTTAAAGAGAGAGAGGGGCAGGGTTACATAGAGAGAGAGAGGGGGAGGGTTACAGAGAGAAAGAGAGAGGTGCAGGGTTACAGAGAGAGAGAGGGGCAGGGTTACTGAGAGAGAGAGGGGCAGGGTTACAGAGAGAGAGGGGCAGGGTGACAGAGAGAGAGGGGCAGGGTTACAGAGAGAGAGAGGCAGGGTTACAGAGAGAGAGAGAGGGGCAGGGTTACAGATAGAGAGAGCAGCAGGGTTACAGAGAGAGAGAGGCAGGGTTACAGAGAGAGAGGGGCAGGGTTACAGAGAGAGAGAGGGGCAGGGTTACAGAGAGAGAGAGGGGCAGGGTTACAGAGTGAGAGGGGCAGGGTTACAGAGAGAGAGAGAGAGGGGCAGGGTTACAGAGAGAGAGAGGGGCAGGGTTACAGAGAGAGAGAGAGGTAGGTTTACAGAGAGAGAGGGGCAGGGTTACAGAGAGAGAGAGGGGCAGGGTTACAGAGAGAGAGAGGGGCTGGGTTACAGAGAGAGAGATGGGCAGGGTTACAGAGAGAGAGAGGGGCAGGGTTACAGACTGAGAGGGGCAGGGTTACAGAGAGAGAGAGAGGGGCAGGGTTACAGAGAGAGAGAGGGGCAGGGTTACAGAGAGAGAGAGAGGCAGGGTTACAGAGAGAGAGAGGGGCAGGGTAACAGAGAGAAAGAGAGGGGCAGGGTAACAGAGAGAGAGAGGGGCAGGGTTACAGAGAGAGAGAGGGGCAGGGTTACAGAGTGAGAGGGGCAGGGTTACAGAGAGAGAGAGAGGGGCAGGGTTACAGAGAGAGAGAGTGGCAGGGTTACAGAGAGAGAGAGAGGGGCAGGGTTACAGAGAGACAGAGGGGCAGGGTTACAGAGAGAGAGGGGCAGGGTTACAGAGAGAGAGAGGGGCAGGGTTACAGAGAGAGAGAGGGACAGGATTACAGAGAGAGAGAGAGGGGCAGGGTTACAGAGAGAGAGAGAGGGGGAGGGTTACAGAGAGAGATGGGGAGGGTAACAGAGAGAGAGAGGGGCAGGGTTACAGAGAGAGAGAGAGGGGCAGGGTTACAGAGAGAGAGAGAGGGGCAGGGTTACAGAGAGAGAGAGACGGGCAGGGTTACAGAGAGAGAGAGGGGCAGGGTTACAGAGAGTGGGGCAGGGTTACAGAGAGAGAGAGAGGCAGGGTTACAGAGAGAGGGGCAGGGTTACAGAGAGAGAGGGGCAGGGTTACAGAGTGAGAGGGGCAGGGTTACAGAGAGAGAGAGAGAGGGGCAGGGTTACAGAGAGAGAGAGGGGCAGGGTTACAGAGAGAGAGAGAGGCAGGGTTAAAGAGAGAGAGAGGGGCAGGGTTACAGAGAGAAAGAGAGGGGCAGGGTTACAGAGACAGAGAGGGGCAGGGTTACAGAGTGAGAGGGGCAGGGTTACAGAGAGAGAGAGAGGGGCAGGGTTACAGAGAGAGAGAGGGGCAGGGTTACAGAGAGAGAGAGAGGGGCAGGTTTACAGAGAGAGAGGGAAAGGGTTACAGAGAGAGTGAGAGGGGCAGGGTTACAGAGAGAGAGAGGGGCAGGGTTACAGAGAGAGAGAGGGGCAGGGTTACAGAGAGAGGGAGAGAGGGGCAGGGTTACAGAGAGAGAGAGAGGGGCAGGTTTAAAGAGAGAGAGAGGGGATGGGTTACAGAGAGAGAGAGAGGGGCAGGATTACAGAGGGAGAGGGGATGGGTTACAGAGAGAGAGAGGGGCAGGGTTACAGAGAGAGAGAGGGGCAGGGTTACAGAGAGAGAGAGGGGCAGGGTTACAGAGAGAGAGGGGCAGGGTTACAGAGAGAGAGGGGCAGGGTTACAGAGAGAGAGAGGGGCAGGGTTACAAAGAGAGAGGGAGGGGCAGGGATACAGAGAGAGAGGGGCAGGGTTACAGAGAGAGAGGGGATGGGTTACAGAGAGAGAGGGGCAGGGTTACAGAGAGAGAGGGGCAGGGTTACAGAGAGAGATAGGGGCAGGGTTACAGAGAGAGAGAGAGGGGCAGGGATACAGAGAGAGAGGGGCAGGGTTACAGAGAGAGAGAGGGGCAGGGTTACAGAGAGAGAGGGGCAGGGTTACAGAGAGAGAGAGGGGCAGGGTTACAGAGAGAGAGAGGCAGGGTAACAGAGAGAGAGAGGGGCAGGGTTACAGAGAGAGAGGGGCAGGTTTACAGAGAGAGAGAGGATCAGGGTTACATAGACAGAGAGGGGCAGGGTTACAGAGAGAGTGGGGCAGGGTTACAGAGAGAGAGAGGGGCAGGGTTACAGAGAGAGAGAGAGAGGCAGGGTTACAGAGAGAGGGGGGCAGGGTTACAGAGAGAGAGGGGCAGGGTTACAGAGAGAGAGAGAGGGGCAGGGTTACAGAGAGAGAGAGAGAGTCAGGGTTACAGAGAGAGAGGAGCGGGGTTACAGAGAGAGAAAGAGGGGCAGGGTTACAGAGAGACAGAGGGGCAGGGTTACAGAGAGAGAGGGGCAGGGTTACAGAGAGAGAGAGGGGCAGTGTTACAAAGAGAGAGAGGGGCAGGATTACAGAGAGAGAGAGAGGGGCAGGGTTACAGAGAGAGAGAGGGGGAGGGTTACAGAGAGAGAGGGGGAGGGTTACAGAGAGAGAGAGGGGCAGGGTTACAGAGAGAGAGAGAGGGGCAGGGTTACAGAGAGAGAGAGGGGCAGGGTTACAGAGAGAGAGAGACGGGCAAGGTTACAGAGAGAGAGAGGGGCAGGGTTACAGAGAGAGAGAGGGGCAGGGTTACAGAGAGAGAGAGGGGCAGGGTTACAGAGAGAGAGAGGGGCAGGGTTACAGAGAGACAGGGGCAGGGTTACAGAGAGAGGGGCAGGGTTACAGAGAGAGAGAGGGGCAGGGTTACAGAGAGAGAGAGGGGCAGGGTTACAGAGAGAGAGAGAGGCAGGTTTACAGAGAGAGACAGGGGCAGGGTTACAGAGAGAGAGAGAGGCAGGGTTACAGAGAGAGAGAGGGGCAGGGTTACAGAGAGAGAGTGGGCAGGGTTACAGAGAGAGAGAGAGGCAGGGTTACAGAGAGAGAGAGGGGCAGGGTTACAGAGAGAGAGAGGGGCAGGGTTACAGAGAGAGAGAGAGGCAGGGTTACAGAGAGAGAGAGGCGCAGGGTTACAGAGAGAGAGAGAGGCAGGGTTACAGAGAGAGAGAGGGGCAGGGTTACAGAGAGAGAGAGGGGCAGGGTTACAGAGAGAGAGAGAGGCAGGGTTACAGAGAGAGAGAGGGGCAGGGTTACAGAGAGAGAGAGGGGCAGGGTTACAGAGAGAGATAGGGGCAGGGTTACAGAGAGAGAGAGGGTTAGGGTTAAAGAGAGAGAGAGGGGCAGGGTTACAGAGAGAGACGGGGGCAGGGTTACAGAGAGAGAGAGAGGCAGGGTTACAGAGAGAGAGAGGGGCAGGGTTACAGAGAGAGAGAGGGGCAGGGTTACAGAGTGAGAGGGGCAGGGTTACAGAGAGTGAGAGAGGGGCAGGGTTACAGAGAGAGAGAGGGGAAGGGTTACAGAGAGAGAGGGGCAGGGTTACAGAGAGAGAGAGAGGGGCAGGGTTACAGAGAGAGAGAGAGGGGCAGGGTTACAGAGAGAGAGAGGGGCAGGGTTACAGAGAGAGGGGCAAGGTTACAGAGAGAGAGAGAGAGGGGCAGGGTTACAGAGAGAGAGGGGCAGGGTTACAGAGAGAGAGAGAGGGGGAGGGTTACAGAGAGAAAGAGAGAGGGGCAGGGTTACAGAGAGAGAGAAGGGCAGGGTTACTGAGAGAGAGAGGGGCAGGGTTACAGAGAGAGAGGGGCAGGGTGACAGAGAGAGAGGGGCAGGGTTACAGAGAGAGAGCGCGGCAGGTTTACAGAGAGAGAGAGGGGCAGGGTTACAGAGAGAGAGAGGCAGGGTTACAGAGAAAGAGAGAGAGGCAGGGTTACAGAGAGAGAGAGGCAGGGTTACAAAGAGAGAGGGGCAGGGTTACAGAGAGACAGAGAGGGGCAGGGTTACAGAGAGAGAGAGCGGCAGGGTAACAGAGAGAGAGAGAGAGGGAGGGTTACAGAGAGAAAGAGAGAGAGGGGCAGGGTTACAGAGAGAGAGAGAGGGGCAGGGTTACAGAGAGAGAGAGGCGAAGGGCTACAGAGAGAGAGAGGGGCAGGGTTACAGAGAGAGAGAGAGGCAGGGTTACAGAGAGAGAGAGGGGCAGGGTTACAGAGAGAGAGGGGCAGGGTTACAGAGAGAGAGAGGAGCAGGGTTACAGAGAGTGAGGGGCAGGGTTACAGAGAGAGAGAGGGGCAGGGTTACAGAGAGAGAGAGGGGCAGGGTTACAGAGAGAGAGAGGGGGAGGGTTACAGAGAGAGAGAGGCAGGGTTACAGAGAGAGGGAGAGGCAGGATTACAAAGAGAGAGAGGGGCAGGGTTACAGAGAGAGAGAGGGGCAGGGTTACAGAGAGAGAGAGGCAGGGTTACAGAGAGAGAGAGAGGGGCAGGGTTACAGAGAGAGAGGGGCAGGGTTAAAGAGAGAGAGAGGCAGGGTTACAGAGAGAGAGATGGGCAGGGTTACAGAGAGAGAGAGCGGCAGGGTTACAGAGAGAGAGGGGCAGGGTTACAGAGAGAGGGAGAGAGGGGCAGGGTTACAGAGAGAGGGAGAGAGGGGCAGGGTTACAGAGAGAGAGAGGAGCAGGGTTTCAGAGAGAGAGAGGGGCAGGGTTACAGAGAGAGAGAGAGAGGCAGGGTTACAGAGAGAGAGGGGCGGGGTTACAGAGAGAGAGAGGGGCAGGGTTACAGAGAGAGAGAGGGGCAGGGTTACAGAGAGAGAGAGGGGCAGGGTTACAGAGAGAGAGAGGGGCAGGGTTACAGAGAGAGAGAGGGGCAGGATTACAGAGAGAGAGAGGCAGGGTTACAGAGAGAGAGAGGGGCAGGGTTACAGAGAGAGAGGGGCAGGGTTACAGAGAGAGAGAGGGGCAGGGTTACAAAGAGAGAGAGGGGCAGGGTTACAGAGTGAGAGAGGGGCAGGGTTACAGAGAGAGAGGGGCAGGGTTACAGAGAGAGAGGGGCAGGGTTACAGAGAGAGAGAGGGGCAGGGTTACAGAGAGAGAGAGAGAGGGGCAGGGTTACAGAGAGAGAGAGGAGCAGGGTTACAGAGAGAGAGAGGGGAAGGGTTACAGAGAGAGAGAGGGGCAGGGTTACAGAGAGAGAGAGGGGCAGGGTTACAGAGAGAGAGAGGGGCAGGGTTACAGAGAGAGAGAGGGGCAGGGTTACAGAGAGAGAGAGGGGCAGGGTTACAGAGAGAGAGAGGGGCAGGGTTACAGAGAGAGAGAGAGGGGGAGGGTTACAGAGAGAGAGAGAGGGGCAGGGTTACAGAGAGAGGCGCAAGGTTACAGAGAGAGAGAGAGGGGCAGGGTTACAGAGAGAGAGAGGGGCAGGGTTACAGAGTGAGAGGGGCAGGGTTACAGAGAGTGAGAGAGGGGCAGGGTTACAGAGAGAGAGAGGGGAAGGGTTACAGAGAGAGAGGGGCAGGGTTACAGAGAGAGAGAGAGGGGCAGGGTTACAGAGAGAGAGGGGCAGGGTTACAGAGAGAGAGAGAGGGGCAGGGTTACAGAGAGAGGTGCAAGGTTACAAAGAGAGAGAGAGGGGCAGGGTTACAGAGAGAGAGGGGCAGGGTTACAGAGAGAGAGAGGGGCAGGGTTACAGAGAGAGAGAGGGGCAGGGTTACAGAGAGAGAGAGGGGCAGGGTTACAGAGAGAGAGAGAGGCAGGGTAACGGAGAGAGAGAGAGGCAGGATTACAAAGAGAGAGAGGGGCAGGGTTATAGAGAGAGAGAGGGGCAGGGTTACAGAGAGAGAGAGGCAGGATTACAGAGAGAGAGAGAGGGGCAGGGTTACAGAGAGAGAGGGGCAGGGTTAAAGAGAGAGAGAGGCAGGGTTACAGAGAGAGAGATGGGCAGGGTTACAGAGAGAGAGAGCGGCAGGGTTACAGAGAGAGAGGGGCAGGGTTACAGAGAGAGAGAGGGGCAGGGTTACAGAGAGAGAGGGGCAGGGTTACAGAGAGAGAGAGGGGCAGGGTTACAGAGAGAGGGAGAGAGGGGCAGGGTTACAGAGAGAGAGAGGAGCAGGGTTTCAGAGAGAGAGGGGCAGGGTTACAGAGAGAGAGAGAGAGGGAGGGTTACAGAGAGAAAGAGAGAGGGGAGCAGGGTTACAGAGAGAGAGAGGGGCAGGGTTACAGAGAGAGAGAGAGGGGCAGGGTTACAGAGAGAGAGAGGCGAAGGGTTACAGAGAGAGAGAGGGGCAGGGTTACAGAGAGAGAGAGGGGCAGGGTTACAGAGAGGGGGGCAGGGTTACAGAGAGAGAGAGAGGCAGGGTTACAGAGAGAGAGAGGGGCAGGGTTACAGAGAGAGAGGGGCAGGGTTACAGAGAGAGAGAGGAGCAGGGTTACAGAGAGAGAGGGGCAGGGTTACAGAGAGAGAGAGGGGCAGGTTTACAGAGAGAGAGAGGGGCAGGGTTACAGAGAGAGAGAGGGGCAGGGTTACAGAGAGAGAGAGGCAGGGTTACAGAGAGAGAGAGAGGCAGGATTACAAAGAGAGAGAGGGGAAGGGTTACAGAGAGAGAGAGGGGCAGGGTTACAGAGAGAGAGAGGCAGGGTTACAGAGAGAGAGAGAGGGGCAGGGTTACAGAGAGAGAGGGGCAGGGTTAAAGAGAGAGAGAGGCAGGGTTACAGAGAGAGAGAGCGGCAGGGTTACAGAGAGAGAGGGGCAGGGTTACAGAGAGAGAGAGGGGCAGGGTTACAGAGAGAGAGAGGGGCAGGGTTACAGAGAGAGAGAGGGGCAGGGTTACAGAGAGAGAGAGGGGTAGGGTTACAGAGAGAGAGGGGGAGGGTTACAGAGAGAGAGAGGGGTAGGGTTACAGAAAGAGAGGGGGAGGGTTACAGAGAGAGAGAGGGGTAGGGTTACAGAGAGAGAGAGGGGCAGGGTTACAGAGAGAGAGAGGGGCAGGGTTACAGAGAGAGAGGGGGAGGGTTACAGAGAGAGAGAGGGGTAGGGTTACAGAGAGAGAGAGGGGCAGGGTTACAGAGAGAGAGAGGGGCAGGGTTACAGAGAGAGAGAGAGAGGGGCAGGGTTACAGAGAGAGAGGGGCAGGGTTACAGAGAGAGAGAGGGGCAGGGTTACAGAGAGAGAGGGGCAGGGTTACAGAGAGAGAGAGGGGCAGGGTTACAAAGAGAGAGAGGGGCAGGGTTACAGAGAGAGAGAGAGAGGGGCAGGGTTACAGAGAGAGAGGGGCAGGGTTACAGAGTGAGAGAGGGGCAGGGTTACAGAGAGAGAGGGGCAGGGTTACAGAGAGAGAGGGGCAGGGTTACAGAGAGAGAGAGAGGGGCAGGGTTACAGAGAGAGAGGGGCAGGGTTACAGAGAGAGAGAGAGAGAGGGGCAGGGTTACAGAGACAGAGAGGCGAAGGGTTACAGAGAGAGAGAGGGGCAGGGTTACAGAGAGAGAGAGGGGCAGGGTTACAGAGAGGGGGGCAGGGTTACAGAGAGAGAGAGGCAGGGTTACAGAGAGAGAGAGAGGGGCAGGGTTACAGAGAGAGAGGCAGGGGTTAAAGAGAGAGAGAGGCAGGGTTACAGAGAGAGAGATGGGCAGGGTTACAGAGAGAGAGAGCGGCAGGGTTACAGAGAGAGAGGGGCAGGGTTACAGAGAGAGAGAGGGGCAGGGTTACAGAGAGAGAGGGGCAGGGTTACAGAGAGAGAGAGGGGCAGGGTTACAGAGAGAGGGAGAGAGGGGCAGGGTTACAGAGAGAGAGAGGAGCAGGGTTTCAGAGAGAGAGGGGCAGGGTTACAGAGAGAGAGAGAGAGGGAGGGTTACAGAGAGAAAGAGAGAGGGGAGCAGGGTTACAGAGAGAGAGAGGGGCAGGGGTACAGAGAGAGAGAGGGGCAGGGTTACAGAGAGAGAGAGAGGCAGGGTTACAGAGAGAGAGAGGGGCAGGGTTAAAGAGAGAGAGAGGGGCAGGGTTACAGAGTGAGAGGGGCAGGGTTACAGAGAGAGAGAGAGGGGCAGGGTTACAGAGAGAGAGAGGGGCAGGGATACAGAGAGAGAGAGAGGCAGGGTTACAGAGAGAGAGAGGGGCAGGGTTACAGAGAGAAAGAGAGGGGCAGGGTTACAGAGAGAGAGAGGGGCAGGGTTACAGAGAGAGAGAGGGGCAGGGTTACAGAGTGAGACGGGCAGGGTTACAGAGAGAGAGAGAGGGGCAGGGTTACAGAGAGAGAGAGGGGCAGGGTTACAGAGAGAGAGAGAGGGGCAGGTTTACAGAGAGAGAGGGGAAGGGTTACAGAGAGAGAGAGAGGGGCAGGGTTACAGAGAGAGAGAGGGGCAGGGTTACAGACAGAGAGAGATGTAGGGTTACAGAGAGAGAGGGGCAGGGTTACAGAGAGAGAGAGGGGCAGGGTTACAGAGAGAGAGAGAGGCAGGGTTACAGAGAGAGAGAGGGGCAGGGTTACAGAGAGAGAGAGGGGCAGGGTTACAGAGTGAGAGGGGCAGGGTTACAGAGAGAGAGAGAGGGGCAGGGTTACAGAGAGAGAGAGGGGCAGGGTTACAGAGAGAGAGAGAGGCAGGGTTACAGAGAGAGAGAGGGGAAGGGTTACAGAGAGAAAGAAAGGGGCAGGGTTACAGAGAGAGAGAGGGGCAGGGTTACAGAGAGAGAGAGGGGCAGGGTTACAGAGTGAGAGGGGCAGGGTTACAGAGAGAGAGAGAGGGGCAGGGTTACAGAGAGAGAGAGGGGCAGGGTTACAGAGAGAGAGAGAGTGGCAAGTTTACAGAGAGAGAGGTGAAGGGTTACAGAGAGAGAGAGAGGGGCAGGGTTACAGAGAGAGAGAGGGGCAGGGTTACAGAGAGAGAGAGAGAGGGGCAGGGTTACAGAGAGAGAGAGGAGCAGGGTTACAGAGAGAGAGAGAGAGGGGCAGGGTTACAGAGAGAGAGAGGAGCAGGGTTACAGAGAGAGAGAGGGGAAGGGTTACAGAGAGAGAGAGGGGCAGGGTTACAGAGAGAGAGAGGGGCAGGGTTACAGCGAGGGGGGCAGGGTTACAGAGAGAGAGAGGGGCAGTGTTACAGAGAGAGAGAGGAGCAGGGTTACAGAGAGAGAGAGGGGAAGGGTTACAGAGAGAGAGAGGGGCAGGGTTACAGAGAGAGAGAGGGGCAGGGTTACAGAGAGGGGGGCAGGGTTACAGAGAGAGAGAGGCAGGGTTACAAAGAGAGAGAGGCAGGGTTACACAGAGAGAGAGAGGAGCAGGGTTACAGAGAGGCTGAGGGGCAGGGTTACAGAGCGAGAGAGGGGCAGGGTTACAGAGAGAGAGAGGCAGGGTTACAGAGAGAGAGAGGGGCAGGGTTACAGAGAGAGAGAGGCAGGGTTACAGAGAGAGAGAGGGGCAGTGTTACAGAGAGAGAGAGGGGCAGGGTTACAGAGAGAGAGGGGCAGTGTTACAGAGAGAGAGAGGGGCAGGGTTACAAAGAGAGAGTGAGCGGCAGGGTACAGAGAGAGGGAGAGGGGCAGGGTTACAGAGAGAGAGAGAGAGAGAGAGGCAGGATTACAGAGAGGGAGAGAGAGGGGCAGGGTACAGAGAGAGGGAGAGGGGCAGGGTTACAGAGAGAGAGAGAGAGGGGCAGGGTTATAGGGAGAGAGGGGCAGGGTTACAGAGAGAGAGAGAGAGGGGCAGGGGTAAAGAAAGAGAGAGAGAGCGGCAGGGTACAGAGAGAGGGAGAGGGGCAGGGTTACAGAGAGAGAGCGGTAGGGTTACAGAGAGTGAGAGAGAGAGAGGGGCAGGGTAACAGAGAGAGTCAGAGAGAGAGGCAGGGTTACAGAGAGAGAGAGAGGGGCAGGGTTACAGAGAGAGGGGCAGGGTAACAGAGAGAGAGAGAGGCAGGTTTACAGAGAGAGAGAGGGGCAGGGTTACAGAGAGAGAGAGGGGCAGGGTTACAGAGAGAGAGAGGGGGAGGGTTACAGAGAGAGAGAGAGGGGCAGGGTTAAAGAGAGAGAGAAGGGCAGGGTTAAAGAGAGAGAGAGGGGCAGGGTTGCAGAGAGAGAGGGGCAGGGTTACAGAGAGAGAGGGGCAGGGTTACAGAGAGAGAGAGGGGCAGGGTTACAGAGAGAGAGAGAGGGGCAGGGTTACAGAGAGAGAGAGGGGCAGGGTTACAGAGAGAGAGAGGGGCAGGGTTACAGAGAGAGAGGGGCAGGGTTACAGATAGAGAGAGGGGCAGGGTTACAGAGAGAGAGAGGCAGGATTACAGAGAGAGAGGGGCAGGGTTACAGAGAGAGAGAGAGGCAGGGTTACAGAGAGAGAGGGGCAGGGTTACAGAGAGAGGGGCAGGGTTACAGAGAGAGAGAGGGGCAGGGTTACAGAGAGAGAGAGGGGCAGGGTTACAGAGAGAGAGGGGCAGGGTTACAGAGAGAGAGAGGGGCAGGGTTATAGAGAGAGAGAGAGGCAGGGTAACAGAGAGAGAGAGGGGCAGGGTTACAGAGAGAGAGAGAGGCAGGGTTACAGAGAGAGAGAGAGGCAGGGTTACAGAGAGAGAGGAGCAGGGTTACAGAGAGAGAGAGCGGCAGGGTTACAGAGAGAGAGAGGGGCAGAGTTACAGGGAGAGAGAGGGGCAGGGTTACAGAGAGAGAGAGACGGGCAGGGTTACAGAGAGAGAGGGGCAGGGTTACAGAGAGAGAGAGAGGGGCAGGGTTACAGAGAGAGTGAGAGGGGCAGGGTTACAGAGAGACAGAGGGGCAGGGTTACAGAGAGAGAGAGAGGGGCAGGGTTACAGAGAGAGAGAGGGGCAGGGTTACAGAGAGAGAGAGGGGCAGGGTTACAGAGAGAGAGGGGCAGGGTTACAGAGAGAGAGAGAGGCAGGGTTACAGAGAGAGAGGGGCAGGGTTACAGAGAGAGGGGCAGGGTTACAGAGAGAGAGAGGGGCAGGGTTACAGAGAGAGAGAGGGGAAGGGTTACAGAGAGAGAGAGGGGCAGGGTTACAGAGAGAGAGAGGGGCAGGGTTACAGAGAGAGAGAGGGGCAGGGTTACAGATAGAGAGAGAGGGGCAGGGTTACAGAGAGAGAGAGGGGCAGGGTTACAGACAGAGAGAGAGAGGCAAGGTTACAGAGAGAGAGAGAGGGGCAGGGTTACAGAGAGAGAGGGGCAGGGTTACAGAGAGAGAGAGTGGCAGGGTTACAGAGAGAGAGAGAGGCAGGGTTACAGAGAGAGAGAGGGGCAGGGTTACAGAGAGAGAGAGAGGGGCAGGGTTACAGAGAGAGAGAGAGGGGCAGGGTTAGAGAGAGAGAGAGAGGGGCAGGGTGACAGAGAGAGAGAGAGAGGGGCAGGGTTACAGAGAGAGAGAGAGAGAGGGGCAGGGTTACAGAGAGAGAGAGGCAGGGTTACAGAGAGGAGGGCAGGGTCACAGAGAGAGAGAGAGAGGCAGGGTTACAGAGAGAGAGAGGGGCAGGGTTAGAGAGAGAGAGAGAGAGGCAGGGTTACAGAGAGAGAGAGGGGCAGGGTTACAGAGAGAGAGAGAGGGGCAGGGTTACAGAGAGAGAGAGGGGCAGGGTTACAGAGAGAGAGAGGGGCAGGTTTACAGAGAGAGAGAGGGGCAGGTTTACAGAGAGAGAGGGGCAGGGTTACAGAAGGAGAGAGGGGCAGGGTTACAGAGAGAGAGAGGGGCAGGGTTACAGAGAGAGAGAGGGGCAGGGTTACAGAGAGAGAGAGGGGTAGGGTTACAGAGAGAAAGAGGGGCAGGGTTACAGAGAGAGAGAGGGGCAGGGTTACAGAGAGAGAGAGGGGCAGGGTTACAGAGAGAGAGGGGCAGGGTTACAGAGAGAGAGAGAGGAGCAGGTTTACAGAGAGAGAGAGAGGGGCAGGGTTACAGAGAGAGAGAGGGGCAGGGTTACAGAGAGAGAGGGACGGGGTTACAGAGAGAGAGAGAGGGGCAGGGTTACAGAGAGAGAGAGGGGCAGGGTCACAGAGAGAGAGAGCGGCAGGGTTACAGAGAGAGAGAGGGGCAGAGTTACAGAGAGATAGAGGGGCAGGGTTACAGAGAGAGAGAGGGGCAGGGTTACAGAGAGAGAGAGGGGCAGGGTTACAGAGAAAGAGAGCGCAGGGTTACAGAGAGAGAGGGGCAGGGTTACAGAGAGAGAGAGGGGCAGGGTTACAGAGAGAGAGAGAAGCAGGGTTACAGAGAGAGAGAGAGGCAGGGTTACAGAGAGAGAGAGAGGCAGGTTTACAGAGAGAGAGAGGGGCAGGGTTACAGAGAGAGAGGGGCAGGGTTACAGAGAGAGAGAGGGGCAGGGTTACAGAGAGAGAGGGGCAGGTTTACAGAGAGAGAGGGGCAGGGTTACAGAGAGAGAGAGGGGCAGGGTTATAGAGAGAGAGAGAGAGGGGCAGGGTTACAGAGAGAGAGAGGGGCAAGGTTACAGAGGGAGAGGGGCAGGGTTACAGAGAGAGAGAGAGGGGCAGGGTTACAGAGAGAGAGAGGGGCAGGGTTACAGAGAGAGAGAGGGGCAGGGTTACAGAGAGAGAGGGGCAGGGTTACAGAGAGAGAGAGAGGAGCAGGGTTACAGAGAGAGAGAGAGGAGCAGGGTTACAGAGAGAGAGAGGGGTAGGGTTACAGAGAGAGAGGGGCAGGGTTACAGAGAGAGAGAGAGGGGCAGGGTTACAGAGAGAGAGAGGGGCAGTGTTACAGAGAGAGAGAGGGGCAGGGTTACAGAGAGAGAGAGGGGCAGGGTTACAGAGAGAGAGAGGCAGGGTTACAGAGAGAGAGAGAGAGGGGCAGGGTTACAGAGAGAGAGAGGGGCAGGGTTACAGAGAGAGAGAGGGGCAGGGTTACAGAGAGAGAGAGAGAGGGGCAGGGTTACAGAGAGAGAGGGGCAGGGTTACAGAGAGAGAGAGAGAGGGGCAGGGTTACAGAGAGAGAGAGAGAGAGGGGCAGGGTTACAGAGAGAGAGGGGCAGGGTTACAGAGAGAGAGAGGGGCAGGGTTACAGGGAATGAGGGGCAGGGTTACAGAGAGAGAGAGGGGGAGGGTTACAGAGACTGAGAGAGGCAGGGTTACAGAGAGAGAGAGGGGCAGGGTTACAGAGAGAGAGAGGGGCAGGGTTACAGAGAGAGAGAGGGGCAGGGTTACAGAGAGAGAGGGGGGCAGGGTTACAGAGAGAGAGAGGGGCAGGGTTACAGATAGAGAGAGAGGGGCAGGGTTACAGAGAGAGAGAGGGGCAGGGTTACAGACAGAGAGAGAGAGGCAAGGTTACAGAGAGAGAGAGAGGGGCAGGGTTACAGAGAGAGAGGGGCAGGGTTACAGAGAGAGAGAGTGGCAGGATTACAGAGAGAGAGAGAGGCAGGGTTACAGAGAGAGAGAGGGGCAGGGTTACAGAGAGAGAGAGAGGGGCAGGGTTACAGAGAGAGAGAGAGGGGCAGGGTTAGAGAGAGAGAGAGAGGGGCAGGGTGACAGAGAGAGAGAGAGAGAGGGGCAGGGTTACCGAGAGAGAGAGAGAGAGGGGCAGGGTTACAGAGAGAGAGAGAGAGGGGCAGGGTTACAGAGAGAGAGAGGGGCAGGGTTACAGACAGAGAGAGAGAGGCAAGGTTACAGAGAGAGAGAGAGGGGAAGGGTTACAGAGAGAGAGGGGCAGGGTTACAGAGAGAGAGAGTGGCAGGGTTACAGAGAGAGAGAGGGGCAGGGTTACAGAGAGAGAGAGAGGGGCAGGGTTACAGAGAGAGAGAGAGGGGCAGGGTTAGAGAGAGAGAGAGAGGGGCAGGGTGACAGAGAGAGAGAGAGAGGGGCAGGGTTACAGAGAGAGAGAGAGAGAGGGGCAGGGTTACAGAGAGAGAGAGGCAGGGTTACAGAGAGGAGGGCAGGGTCACAGAGAGAGAGAGAGAGGCAGGGTTACAGAGAGAGAGAGGGGCAGGGTTAGAGAGAGAGAGAGAGAGGCAGGGTTACAGAGAGAGAGAGGGGCAGGGTTACAGAGAGAGAGAGAGGGGCAGGGTTACAGAGAGAGAGGGGCAGGGTTACAGAGAGACAGAGGGGCAGGGTTACAGAGAGATAGAGGGGCTGGGTTACAGAGAGAGAGAGGGGCAGGATTACAGAGAGAGAGAGAGACAGGGTTACAGAGAGAGAGAGGCAGGCTTACAGAGAGAGAGAGGGGCAGGGTTACAGAGAGAGAGGTGCAGGGTTACAGAGAGAGAGAGGGGTAGGGTTACAGAGAGAGAGAGGGGCAGGGTTAAAGAGAGAGAGAGGGGCAGGGTTAAAGAGAGAGAGAGGGGCAGGGTTGCAGAGAGAGGGGCAGGGTTACAGAGAGAGAGGGGCAGGGTTACAGAGAGAGAGGGGCAGGGTTACAGAGAGAGAGAGAGGGGCAGGGTTACAGAGAGAGAGAGGGGCAGGGTTACAGAGAGAGAGAGGGGCAGGGTTACAGAGAGAGAGGGGCAGGGTTACAGAGAGAGAGAGGGGCAGGGTTACAGAGAGAGAGAGGCAGGATTACAGAGAGAGAGGGGCAGGGTTACAGAGAGAGAGAGAGGCAGGGTTACAGAGAGAGAGGGGCAGGGTTACAGAGAGAGGGGCAGGGTTACAGAGAGAGAGAGGGGCAGGGTTACAGAGAGAGAGAGGGGCAGGGTTACAGAGAGAGAGGGGCAGGGTTACAGAGAGAGAGAGGGGCAGGGTTACAGAGAGAGAGAGAGGCAGGGTAACAGAGAGAGAGAGCGGCAGGGTTACAGAGAGAGAGAGAGGCAGGGTTACAGAGAGAGAGAGAGGCAGGGTTACAGAGAGAGAGGAGCAGGGTTACAGAGAGAGAGAGCGGCAGGGTTACAGAGAGAGAGAGGGGCAGAGTTACAGGGAGAGAGAGGGGCAGGGTTACAGAGAGAGAGAGAGGGGCAGGGTTACAGAGAGAGAGGGGCAGGGTTACAGAGAGAGAGAGAGGGGCAGGGTTACAGAGAGACAGAGGGGCAGGGTTACAGAGAGAGAGAGGGGCTGGGTTACAGAGAGAGAGAGGGGCAGGATTACAGAGAGAGAGAGAGACAGGGTTACAGAGAGAGAGAGGCAGGGTTACAGAGAGAGAGAGGGGCAGGGTTACAGAGAGAGAGGTGCAGGGTTACAGAGAGAGAGAGGGGCAGGGTTACAGAGAGAGAGAGAGGGGCAGGGTTACAGAGAGAGAGAGGGGCAGGGTTACAGAGAGAGAGAGGGGCAGGGTTACAGAGAGAGAGGGGCAGGGTTACAGAGAGAGAGAGAGGCAGGGTTACAGAGAGAGAGGGGCAGGGTTACAGAGAGAGGGGCAGGGTTACAGAGAGAGAGAGGGGCAGGGTTACAGAGAGAGAGAGGGGCAGGGTTACAGAGAGAGAGAGGGGCAGGGTTACAGAGAGAGAGAGGGGCAGGGTTACAGAGAGAGAGAGGGGCAGGGTTACAGATAGAGAGAGAGGGGCAGGGTTACAGAGAGAGAGAGGGGCAGGGTTACAGACAGAGAGAGAGAGGCAAGGTTACAGAGAGAGAGAGAGGGGCAGGGTTACAGAGAGAGAGGGGCAGGGTTACAGAGAGAGAGAGTGGCAGGGTTACAGAGAGAGAGAGAGGCAGGGTTACAGAGAGAGAGAGGGGCAGGGTTACAGAGAGAGAGAGAGGGGCAGGGTTAGAGAGAGAGAGAGAGGGGCAGGGTGACAGAGAGAGAGAGAGAGGGGCAGGGTTACAGAGAGAGAGAGAGAGAGGGGCAGGGTTACAGAGAGAGAGAGGCAGGGTTACAGAGAGGAGGGCAGGGTCACAGAGAGAGAGAGAGAGGCAGGGTTACAGAGAGAGAGAGGGGCAGGGTTAGAGAGAGAGAGAGAGAGGCAGGGTTACAGAGAGAGAGAGGGGCAGGGTTACAGAGAGAGAGAGAGGGGCAGGGTTACAGAGAGAGAGAGGGGCAGGGTTACAGAGAGAGAGAGGGGCAGGTTTACAGAGAGAGAGAGGGGCAGGTTTACAGAGAGAGAGGGGCAGGGTTACAGAAGGAGAGAGGGGCAGGGTTACAGAGAGAGAGAGGGGCAGGGTTACAGAGAGAGAGAGGGGCAGGGTTACAGAGAGAGAGAGGGGTAGGGTTACAGAGAGAAAGAGGGGCAGGGTTACAGAGAGAGAGAGGGGCAGGGTTACAGAGAGAGAGAGGGGCAGGGTTACAGAGAGAGAGGGGCAGGGTTACAGAGAGAGAGAGAGGAGCAGGTTTACAGAGAGAGAGAGAGGAGCAGGGTTACAGAGAGAGAGAGGGGCAGGGTTACAGAGAGAGAGGGGCGGGGTTACAGAGAGAGAGAGAGGGGCAGGGTTACAGAGAGAGAGAGGGGCAGGGTCACAGAGAGAGAGAGCGGCAGGGTTACAGAGAGAGAGAGGGGCAGAGTTACAGAGAGATAGAGGGGCAGGGTTACAGAGAGAGAGAGGGGCAGGGTTACAGAGAGAGAGAGGGGC
>NW_027598599.1:0-40694 GCF_964194155.1 Cetorhinus maximus
TGTTGAATTTTTTTAGTGCTTTTCATTGTTGCGGTAGTTATTGAAATTGTTGGAGTTTTTCAATGTTCAGGTTTTTATTGATTATTTCGCTGTTTTTCATTGTTGAGGTTGTTGTTGAATTTTTTGGTGGTTTATCATTGTTGAGGTTGTTGTTGAATTTGTTGGTGTTTTTCAAAGTTGAGGTTGTTGTTGAATTTTTTTGTGTTTTTCATTGTTGAGGTTTTTGTTGAATTTGTTGGTGTTTTGAATGTTGAGATTGTTGTTCAATTTTTTGGTGTATTTCATTGTTGAGGTTGTTGTTGAATTTGTTGGAGTTTTTCAAAGTTGTTGTTGAATTTTCTGGTGTTTTTAATTGTTTAGGTTTTAGTTAAAGTTGATGGTGTTTTTGAATGTTGAGGTTGTTGTTGAATTATTTGGTGTTTTTTCAAAGTTGAGTTGCAGTTGAATTTGTTGGTGTTTTGCAATGTTCAGGTTGTTGTTGAATTTGTTGGTGATCTTCAATATTGACGTTGTTGTTGAATTTATTGGTGTTATCAATGGTTTTTTGATCTTTTTTGTATTATTCAAAGTTGAGGTTGCAGTTGAATTTGTTGGTGTTTTTCAATGTTGAGATTGTTGAATTTGTTGGTGTTTTACAAAGTTGATGTTGTTGTTTAATTTTTTCGTCTTTTTAATTGTTGAGGTTTTTGTTGAATTTGTTGGTGTTTTTGAATGTTGAGGTTGTCGTTGAATTTTTTTGTGATTTTCATTGTTGAAGTTGTTGTTGAATTTGTTGGAGTTTTTCGATGTTGAGGTTGTTGAATTTGTTGGTGTTTTTGAAAGTTGAGGAAGTTGTTCAATTTTTTGTTGTTTTTCATTGTTTAGGTATGTGTTGAATTTATTGGTTGTTTTGAATGTTGAGGTTGTTGAATCTGTTGGTGTTTTTCAAAGTTGAGGTGTTGTTGAATTTTTTTGGCGTTTTTCATTGTTGAGGTTTTTGTCGAATTTGTTGGTGTTTTTGAATGTTGAGGTTGTTGTTGAATTTTTTGGTATTTTTCATTGTTGAGTTTGTTGAATTTTTTGGTGTTTTTCATTGTTGAGGTTTATGTTGAATTTGTTGTTGTTTTTGAATGTTGAGGTTGTTGTTGAATTTTATGGTGTTTTTCATTGTTGAGGTTGTTGTTGAATTTGATTGGTGATTTTCAATGTTGAGTTTGTTGTTCAATATTTTGGTGTTTTTCATTGTTGAGGTTGTTGTTGAAATTGTTGGAGTTTTTCAATGTTACAGTTCTTGTTGAATTTTTTGGTGTTTTTCATGGTTGAGATCGTTGTTGTTGAATCTTTGCTGTTTTTCATTGTTGAGCTTGTTGATGAATTTTTTGGTGATTTTCAATATTGAGTTTGTTGAATTTGTTGGTGTTTTTCAAAGTTGTGGCTGTTGATGAATTTTTTGTTGTTTTTCATTGTTGAGATTTTTGTTGAATTTGATGGCGTTTTTCAATGTTGAGTTTATTGTTGAATTATTTGCGTATTTCATTCTTGAGGTTTATGTTGAATTTGTTGTTGTTTTTGACTGTTGAGGTTGTTGTTGAATTTTTTGATGTTATTCATTGTTGAGGTTGTTGTTGACTTTGTTGATGATTTTCAATGTTAAGTTTGTTGTTGAATATTTTGGTGTTTTTCATTCTTGAGGTTGTTGTTGAAATTGTTGGTGATTTTCAATATTGAGGTTGGTGAATTTGATGGTGTTTTTCAAAGTTGTGGTTGTTGTTGAATTTTTTTGGTGTTTTCAATGTTGAGGTTTTTGTTGAATTTGTTGTTGTTTTGGAATGTTGAGGTTGTTGTTGAATTTGTTGGTGTTCTTCAAAGTTGAGGTTGTTGTTGAATTTGTTGGTGTTATCAATTTTATTTTCGTGAACCTTTTTGTGTTTTTAAAATTTGAGGTTGTTGTTGAATTTGTAGGTGTTTTTCAATGTTGAGGTTGTTGAATTTGTTGGTGCTTTTCAAAGCTGAGGTTGTTGTTGAATTTGTTGTTGTTTTTCATAGTTGAGGTTGTTGTTGATTTTTTTGGTCTTATTCATTGTTGAGGTTTTTATTGAATTTTTTGTTGTTTCTGAATGTTGAGGTTGATGTTGAATTTATTGATATTTATCATTGTTGAGATTGGTTTGAATTTGATTGTGATTTTCAATGTTGAGTTTGTTGTTGAATTTTTTGGTGTTTTTCATTGTTGCGGTAGTTGTTGAAATTGTTGGAGTTTTTCAATGTTGAGGTTTTTATTGATTATTTCGCTGTTTTTCATTGTTGAGGTTGTTGTTGAATTTTTTGGTGTTTATCATTGTTGAGGTTTTTGTTGAATTTGTTGGAGTTTTTAAATGTTGAGGTTGTTGTTTAATTTGTTGGTGTTTTTCAATGTTGAGGTTTTTGAATTTGTTGGTGTTTTTCAATGTTGATGTTGTTGTTGAATTTTGTGGTGTTCTTAATTGTTGAGGTTTTAGTTAAAGTTGGTGGGGTTTTTGAATGTTGAGGTTGTTGTTGAATTTTTTGGTGTTTTTGAATGTTGACGGTGTTGTTGAATTTGTTGGTGATTTTCAATATTGAGTTTGTTGTTCAATTTGTACGGTGTTATCAATTTTAATTTTGTTGAACCTTTTTGTATTTTTAAAATTTGAGGTTATTGTTGAATTTGTTGGTGTTTTTCAATGTTGAGGTTGTTGAATTTGTTGGTGTTTTTGAAAGTTGAGTTTGTAGTTGAATTTGTTGGTGTTTTTCAATGTTGAGGTTGTTGCATTTGTTGGTGTTTTTCAAAGTTGAGGTTGATGTTGAATTTTTTGGTGTTTTTCATTGTTGAGGTATTTGTTGAATTTGTTGTTGTTTTTGAATGTTGAGGTTGTATTTGAATTTGTTGGTGTTTTTGAATGTTGAGATTGTTGTTGAATTTATTGGTGATTTTCAATGTTGAGTTTGTTGTTGAATTTTTTTAGTGTTTTTCATTGTTGCGGTAGTTGTTGAAATTGTTGGAGTTTTTCAATGTTGAGGTTTTTATTGATTATTTCGCTGTTTTTCATTGTTGACGTTGTTGTTGAATTTTTTGGTGTTTATCGTTGTTGAGGTTGTTGTTGAATTTGTTGGTGTTTTTCAAAGTTGAGGTTGTTGTTGAATTTTTTGGTGTTTTTCATTGTTGAGGTTTTTGTTGATTTTGTTGGTGTTTTTGAATGTTGAGGTTGTTGTTAAATTTTTTGGTGTATTTCATTGTTGAGGTTGTTGTTGAATTTGTTAGAGTTTTTCAAAGTTGTTGT
The DNA here is from genome assembly GCF_964194155.1 of Cetorhinus maximus. Lineage (NCBI taxonomy): Eukaryota > Metazoa > Chordata > Chondrichthyes > Lamniformes > Cetorhinidae > Cetorhinus > Cetorhinus maximus. The sequence goes on from NW_027598599.1 coordinate 3,279, forward strand.
TGAATTTTCTGGTGTTTTTAATTGTTGAGGTTTTAGTTAAATTTGATGGTGTTTTTGAATGTTGAGGTTGTTGTTGAATTATTTGGTGTTTTTCAAAGTTGAGGTTGCAGTTGAATTTGTTGGTGTTTTGCAATGTTCAGGTTGTTGTTGAATTTGTTGGTGATCTTCAATATTGACGTTGTTGTTGAATTTATTGGTGTTATCAATGGTTTTTTGATCTTTTTTGTATTATTCAAAGTTGAGGTTGCAGTTGAATTTGTTGGTGTTTTTCAATGTTGAGATTGTTGAATTTGTTGGTGTTTTACAAAGTTGATGTTGTTGTTAAATTTTTTCGTATTTTTAATTGTTGAGGTTTTTGTTGAATTTGTTGGTGTTTTTGAATGTTGAGGTTGTCGTTGAATTTTTTTGTGATTTTCATTGTTGAAGTTGTTGTTGAATTTGTTGGAGTTTTTATTTGTTGAGGTTGTTGAATTTGTTGGTGTTTTTGAAAGTTGAGGAAGTTGTTCAATTTTTTGTTGTTTTTCATTGTTTAGGTATGTGTTGAATTTGTTCGTTGTTTTGAATGTTGAGGTTGTTGAATCTGTTGGTGTTTTTCAAAGTTGAGGTGTTGTTGAATTTTTTTGGTGTTTTTCATTGTTGAGGTTTTTGTCGAATTTGTTGGTGTTTTTGAATGTTGAGGTTGTTGTTGAATTTGTTGGTATTTTTCATTGTTGAGGTTGTTGAATTTTTTTGTGTTTTTCATTGTTGAGGTTTATGTTGAATTTGATTGGTGATTTTCAATGTTGAGTTTGTTGTTCAATATTTTGGTGTTCTTCATTGTTGAGGTTGTTGTTGAAATTGTTGGAGTTTTTCAATGTTGAGGTTCTTGTTGAATTTTTTGGTGTTTTTCATGGTTGAGATCGTTGTTGTTGAATCTTTGCTGTTTTTCATTGTTGAGCTTGTTGATGAATTTGTTGGTGATTTTCAATATTGAGTTTGTTGAATTTGTTGGTGTTTTTCAAAGTTGTGGTTGTTGATGAATTTTTTGGTGTTTTTCATTGTTGAGATTTTTTGTTGAATTTGATGGCGTTTTTCAATGTTGTTGTTGAAATTGTTGGAGTTTTTCAATGTTGAGGTTGTTTTTGACTTTATTGGTGTTTTTCATTGTTGAGATCGTTGTTGTTGAATGTTTTGCTGTTTTTCATTGTTGAGGTTGTTGATGAATTTGTTGGTGATTTTCAATATTGGGGTTCTTGAATTTGTTGGTGTTTTTCAAAATTGTGGCTGTTGTTGAATTTTTTGGTGTTTTCATTCTTGAGGTTTTTGTTGAATTTGTTGGTGTTTTGGAATGTTGAAGTTGTTGTTGAATTATTTGATTTTATTCATTGTTGAGATTTTTGTTGAATTTGTTGGTGTTTTTGAATGTTGAGGTTGTTGTTGAATTTTTTGGTATTTTTCATTGTTGATATTGTTGTGGAATTTGTCGATGTTTTTGAACGTTGAGGTTGTTATTGAATTTTTTGATGTTTATCATTGTTGAGGGTGTTGTTGATTTTGTTGGTGATTTTCAATATTGAGGTTGTTGTTGAATTTTTTGTTGTTATTCATTGTTGAGGTTGTTGTTGACTTTGTTGATGATTTTCAATGTTAAGTTTGTTGTTGAATATTTTGGTGTTTTTCATTCTTGAGGTTGTTGTTGAAATTGTAGGTGATTTTCAATATTGAGGTTGTTGAATTTGTTGGTGATTTTCAAAGTTGTGGTTGTTGTTGCATTTTTCGGTGTTTTCATTCTTGAGGTTTTGTTGAATTTGTTGTTGTTTTGGAACGTTGAGGTTGATGTTGAATTCATTGATGTTAATCATTGTTGAGATTTTTGTTGAATTTGATGGTGATTTTCAATGTTGCGTTTGTTGTTGAATTTTTTGCTGTTTTTCATTGTTGCGGTAGTTGTTGAAATTGTTGGAGTTTTTCAATGTTGAGGATTTTATTGACGATTTCGCTGTTTTTCATTGTTGAGTTTGTTGTTGATTTTTTTGGTGTTTATCATTGTTGAGGTTGTTGTTGAATTTGTTGGAGCTTTTAAATGTTGAGGTTGTTGTTTAATTTGTTGGTGTTTTTCAATGTTGAGGTTGTTGAATTTGTTGGTGTTTTTCAATGTTGAGTTTGTTGTTGAATTTTGTGGTGTTTTTAATTGTTGAGGTTTTAGTTAAAGTTGGTGGGGTTTTTGAATGTTGAGGTTGTATTTGAATTTTTTGGTGTTTTTGAATGTTGAGATTGTTGTAGAATTTGTTGGTGATTTTCAATGTTGAGTTTGTTGTTGAATTTTTTTAGTGCTTTTCATTGTTGCGGTAGTTATTGAAATTGTTGGAGTTTTTCAATGTTCAGGTTTTTATTGATTATTTCGCTGTTTTTCATTGTTGAGGTTGTTGTTGAATTTTTTGGTGTTTATCATTGTTGAGGTTGTTGTTGAATTTGTTGGTGTTTTTCAAAGTTGAGGTTGTTGTTGAATTTTTTGGTGTTTTTCATTGTTGAGGTTTTTGTTGAATTTGTTGGTGTTTTTGAATGTTGAGATTGTTGTTCAATTTTTTGGTGTATTTCATTGTTGAGGTTGTTGTTGAATTTGTTGGAGTTTTTCAAAGTTGTTGTTGAATTTTCTGGTGTTTTTAATTGTTTAGGTTTTAGTTAAAGTTGATGGTGTTTTTGAATGTTGAGGTTGTTGTTGAATTATTTGGTGTTTTTCAAAGTTGAGGTTGCAGTTGAATTTGTTGGTGTTTTGCAATGTTCAGGTTGTTGTTGAATTTGTTGGTGATCTTCAATATTGACGTTGTTGTTGAATTTATTGGTGTTATCAATGGTTTTTTTGATCTTTTTTGTATTATTCAAAGTTGAGGTTGCAGTTGAATTTGTTGGTGTTTTTCAATGTTGAGATTGTTGAATTTGTTGGTGTTTTACAAAGTTGATGTTGTTGTTTAATTTTTTCGTCTTTTTAATTGTTGAGGTTTTTGTTGAATTTGTTGGTGTTTTTGAATGTTGAGGTTGTCGTTGAATTTTTTTGTGATTTTCATTGTTGAAGTTGTTGTTGAATTTGTTGGAGTTTTTCGATGTTGAGGTTGTTGAATTTGTTGGTGTTTTTGAAAGTTGAGGAAGTTGTTCAATTTTTTGTTGTTTTTCATTGTTTAGGTATGTGTTGAATTTATTGGTTGTTTTGAATGTTGAGGTTGTTGAATCTGTTGGTGTTTTTCAAAGTTGAGGTGTTGTTGAATTTTTTTGGCGTTTTTCATTGTTGAGGTTTTTGTCGAATTTGTTGGTGTTTTTGAATGTTGAGGTTGTTGTTGAATTTTTTGGTATTTTTCATTGTTGAGTTTGTTGAATTTTTTGGTGTTTTTCATTGTTGAGGTTTATGTTGAATTTGTTGTTGTTTTTGAATGTTGAGGTTGTTGTTGAATTTTATGGTGTTTTTCATTGTTGAGGTTGTTGTTGAATTTGATTGGTGATTTTCAATGTTGAGTTTGTTGTTCAATATTTTGGTGTTTTTCATTGTTGAGGTTGTTGTTGAAATTGTTGGAGTTTTTCAATGTTACAGTTCTTGTTGAATTTTTTGGTGTTTTTCATGGTTGAGATCGTTGTTGTTGAATCTTTGCTGTTTTTCATTGTTGAGCTTGTTGATGAATTTTTTGGTGATTTTCAATATTGAGTTTGTTGAATTTGTTGGTGTTTTTCAAAGTTGTGGCTGTTGATGAATTTTTTGTTGTTTTTCATTGTTGAGATTTTTTGTTGAATTTGATGGCGTTTTTCAATGTTGAGTTTATTGTTGAATTATTTGCGTATTTCATTCTTGAGGTTTATGTTGAATTTGTTGTTGTTTTTGACTGTTGAGGTTGTTGTTGAATTTTTTGATGTTATTCATTGTTGAGGTTGTTGTTGACTTTGTTGATGATTTTCAATGTTAAGTTTGTTGTTGAATATTTTGGTGTTTTTCATTCTTGAGGTTGTTGTTGAAATTGTTGGTGATTTTCAATATTGAGGTTGGTGAATTTGATGGTGTTTTTCAAAGTTGTGGTTGTTGTTGAATTTTTTTGGTGTTTTCAATGTTGAGGTTTTTGTTGAATTTGTTGTTGTTTTGGAATGTTGAGGTTGTTGTTGAATTTGTTGGTGTTCTTCAAAGTTGAGGTTGTTGTTGAATTTGTTGGTGTTATCAATTTTATTTTCGTGAACCTTTTTGTGTTTTTAAAATTTGAGGTTGTTGTTGAATTTGTAGGTGTTTTTCAATGTTGAGGTTGTTGAATTTGTTGGTGCTTTTCAAAGCTGAGGTTGTTGTTGAATTTGTTGTTGTTTTTCATAGTTGAGGTTGTTGTTGATTTTTTTGGTCTTATTCATTGTTGAGGTTTTTATTGAATTTTTTGTTGTTTCTGAATGTTGAGGTTGATGTTGAATTTATTGATATTTATCATTGTTGAGATTGGTTTGAATTTGATTGTGATTTTCAATGTTGAGTTTGTTGTTGAATTTTTTGGTGTTTTTCATTGTTGCGGTAGTTGTTGAAATTGTTGGAGTTTTTCAATGTTGAGGTTTTTATTGATTATTTCGCTGTTTTTCATTGTTGAGGTTGTTGTTGAATTTTTTGGTGTTTATCATTGTTGAGGTTTTTGTTGAATTTGTTGGAGTTTTTAAATGTTGAGGTTGTTGTTTAATTTGTTGGTGTTTTTCAATGTTGAGGTTTTTGAATTTGTTGGTGTTTTTCAATGTTGATGTTGTTGTTGAATTTTGTGGTGTTCTTAATTGTTGAGGTTTTAGTTAAAGTTGGTGGGGTTTTTGAATGTTGAGGTTGTTGTTGAATTTTTTGGTGTTTTTGAATGTTGACGGTGTTGTTGAATTTGTTGGTGATTTTCAATATTGAGTTTGTTGTTCAATTTGTACGGTGTTATCAATTTTAATTTTGTTGAACCTTTTTGTATTTTTAAAATTTGAGGTTATTGTTGAATTTGTTGGTGTTTTTCAATGTTGAGGTTGTTGAATTTGTTGGTGTTTTTGAAAGTTGAGTTTGTAGTTGAATTTGTTGGTGTTTTTCAATGTTGAGGTTGTTGCATTTGTTGGTGTTTTTCAAAGTTGAGGTTGATGTTGAATTTTTTGGTGTTTTTCATTGTTGAGGTATTTGTTGAATTTGTTGTTGTTTTTGAATGTTGAGGTTGTATTTGAATTTGTTGGTGTTTTTGAATGTTGAGATTGTTGTTGAATTTATTGGTGATTTTCAATGTTGAGTTTGTTGTTGAATTTTTTTAGTGTTTTTCATTGTTGCGGTAGTTGTTGAAATTGTTGGAGTTTTTCAATGTTGAGGTTTTTATTGATTATTTCGCTGTTTTTCATTGTTGACGTTGTTGTTGAATTTTTTGGTGTTTATCGTTGTTGAGGTTGTTGTTGAATTTGTTGGTGTTTTTCAAAGTTGAGGTTGTTGTTGAATTTTTTGGTGTTTTTCATTGTTGAGGTTTTTGTTGATTTTGTTGGTGTTTTTGAATGTTGAGGTTGTTGTTAAATTTTTTGGTGTATTTCATTGTTGAGGTTGTTGTTGAATTTGTTAGAGTTTTTCAAAGTTGGTGTTGAATTTTCTGGTGTTTTTAATTGTTGAGGTTTTAGTTAAATTTGATGGTGTTTTTGAATGTTGAGGTTGTTGTTGAATTATTTGGTGTTTTTCAAAGTTGAGGTTGCAGTTGAATTTGTTGGTGTTTTGCAATGTTCAGGTTGTTGTTGAATTTGTTGGTGATCTTCAATATTGACGTTGTTGTTGAATTTATTGGTGTTATCAATGGTTTTTTGATCTTTTTTGTATTATTCAAAGTTGAGGTTGCAGTTGAATTTGTTGGTGTTTTTCAATGTTGAGATTGTTGAATTTGTTGGTGTTTTACAAAGTTGATGTTGTTGTTAAATTTTTTCGTATTTTTAATTGTTGAGGTTTTTGTTGAATTTGTTGGTGTTTTTGAATGTTGAGGTTGTCGTTGAATTTTTTTGTGATTTTCATTGTTGAAGTTGTTGTTGAATTTGTTGGAGTTTTTATTTGTTGAGGTTGTTGAATTTGTTGGTGTTTTTGAAAGTTGAGGAAGTTGTTCAATTTTTTGTTGTTTTTCATTGTTTAGGTATGTGTTGAATTTGTTCGTTGTTTTGAATGTTGAGGTTGTTGAATCTGTTGGTGTTTTTCAAAGTTGAGGTGTTGTTGAATTTTTTTGGTGTTTTTCATTGTTGAGGTTTTTGTCGAATTTGTTGGTGTTTTTGAATGTTGAGGTTGTTGTTGAATTTGTTGGTATTTTTCATTGTTGAGGTTGTTGAATTTTTTTGTGTTTTTCATTGTTGAGGTTTATGTTGAATTTGATTGGTGATTTTCAATGTTGAGTTTGTTGTTCAATATTTTGGTGTTCTTCATTGTTGAGGTTGTTGTTGAAATTGTTGGAGTTTTTCAATGTTGAGGTTCTTGTTGAATTTTTTGGTGTTTTTCATGGTTGAGATCGTTGTTGTTGAATCTTTGCTGTTTTTCATTGTTGAGCTTGTTGATGAATTTGTTGGTGATTTTCAATATTGAGTTTGTTGAATTTGTTGGTGTTTTTCAAAGTTGTGGTTGTTGATGAATTTTTTGGTGTTTTTCATTGTTGAGATTTTTTGTTGAATTTGATGGCGTTTTTCAATGTTGTTGTTGAAATTGTTGGAGTTTTTCAATGTTGAGGTTGTTTTTGACTTTATTGGTGTTTTTCATTGTTGAGATCGTTGTTGTTGAATGTTTTGCTGTTTTTCATTGTTGAGGTTGTTGATGAATTTGTTGGTGATTTTCAATATTGGGGTTCTTGAATTTGTTGGTGTTTTTCAAAATTGTGGCTGTTGTTGAATTTTTTGGTGTTTTCATTCTTGAGGTTTTTGTTGAATTTGTTGGTGTTTTGGAATGTTGAAGTTGTTGTTGAATTATTTGATTTTATTCATTGTTGAGATTTTTGTTGAATTTGTTGGTGTTTTTGAATGTTGAGGTTGTTGTTGAATTTTTTGGTATTTTTCATTGTTGATATTGTTGTGGAATTTGTCGATGTTTTTGAACGTTGAGGTTGTTATTGAATTTTTTGATGTTTATCATTGTTGAGGGTGTTGTTGATTTTGTTGGTGATTTTCAATATTGAGGTTGTTGTTGAATTTTTTGTTGTTATTCATTGTTGAGGTTGTTGTTGACTTTGTTGATGATTTTCAATGTTAAGTTTGTTGTTGAATATTTTGGTGTTTTTCATTCTTGAGGTTGTTGTTGAAATTGTAGGTGATTTTCAATATTGAGGTTGTTGAATTTGTTGGTGATTTTCAAAGTTGTGGTTGTTGTTGCATTTTTCGGTGTTTTCATTCTTGAGGTTTTGTTGAATTTGTTGTTGTTTTGGAACGTTGAGGTTGATGTTGAATTCATTGATGTTAATCATTGTTGAGATTTTTGTTGAATTTGATGGTGATTTTCAATGTTGCGTTTGTTGTTGAATTTTTTGCTGTTTTTCATTGTTGCGGTAGTTGTTGAAATTGTTGGAGTTTTTCAATGTTGAGGATTTTATTGACGATTTCGCTGTTTTTCATTGTTGAGTTTGTTGTTGATTTTTTTGGTGTTTATCATTGTTGAGGTTGTTGTTGAATTTGTTGGAGCTTTTAAATGTTGAGGTTGTTGTTTAATTTGTTGGTGTTTTTCAATGTTGAGGTTGTTGAATTTGTTGGTGTTTTTCAATGTTGAGTTTGTTGTTGAATTTTGTGGTGTTTTTAATTGTTGAGGTTTTAGTTAAAGTTGGTGGGGTTTTTGAATGTTGAGGTTGTATTTGAATTTTTTGGTGTTTTTGAATGTTGAGATTGTTGTAGAATTTGTTGGTGATTTTCAATGTTGAGTTTGTTGTTGAATTTTTTTAGTGCTTTTCATTGTTGCGGTAGTTATTGAAATTGTTGGAGTTTTTCAATGTTCAGGTTTTTATTGATTATTTCGCTGTTTTTCATTGTTGAGGTTGTTGTTGAATTTTTTGGTGTTTATCATTGTTGAGGTTGTTGTTGAATTTGTTGGTGTTTTTCAAAGTTGAGGTTGTTGTTGAATTTTTTGGTGTTTTTCATTGTTGAGGTTTTTGTTGAATTTGTTGGTGTTTTTGAATGTTGAGATTGTTGTTCAATTTTTTGGTGTATTTCATTGTTGAGGTTGTTGTTGAATTTGTTGGAGTTTTTCAAAGTTGTTGTTGAATTTTCTGGTGTTTTTAATTGTTTAGGTTTTAGTTAAAGTTGATGGTGTTTTTGAATGTTGAGGTTGTTGTTGAATTATTTGGTGTTTTTCAAAGTTGAGGTTGCAGTTGAATTTGTTGGTGTTTTGCAATGTTCAGGTTGTTGTTGAATTTGTTGGTGATCTTCAATATTGACGTTGTTGTTGAATTTATTGGTGTTATCAATGGTTTTTTTGATCTTTTTTGTATTATTCAAAGTTGAGGTTGCAGTTGAATTTGTTGGTGTTTTTCAATGTTGAGATTGTTGAATTTGTTGGTGTTTTACAAAGTTGATGTTGTTGTTTAATTTTTTCGTCTTTTTAATTGTTGAGGTTTTTGTTGAATTTGTTGGTGTTTTTGAATGTTGAGGTTGTCGTTGAATTTTTTTGTGATTTTCATTGTTGAAGTTGTTGTTGAATTTGTTGGAGTTTTTCGATGTTGAGGTTGTTGAATTTGTTGGTGTTTTTGAAAGTTGAGGAAGTTGTTCAATTTTTTGTTGTTTTTCATTGTTTAGGTATGTGTTGAATTTATTGGTTGTTTTGAATGTTGAAGTTGTTGAATCTGTTGGTGTTTTTCAAAGTTGAGGTGTTGTTGAATTTTTTTGGCGTTTTTCATTGTTGAGGTTTTTGTCGAATTTGTTGGTGTTTTTGAATGTTGAGGTTGTTGTTGAATTTTTTGGTATTTTTCATTGTTGAGTTTGTTGAATTTTTTGGTGTTTTTCATTGTTGAGGTTTATGTTGAATTTGTTGTTGTTTTTGAATGTTGAGGTTGTTGTTGAATTTTATGGTGTTTTTCATTGTTGAGGTTGTTGTTGAATTTGATTGGTGATTTTCAATGTTGAGTTTGTTGTTCAATATTTTGGTGTTTTTCATTGTTGAGGTTGTTGTTGAAATTGTTGGAGTTTTTCAATGTTACAGTTCTTGTTGAATTTTTTGGTGTTTTTCATGGTTGAGATCGTTGTTGTTGAATCTTTGCTGTTTTTCATTGTTGAGCTTGTTGATGAATTTTTTGGTGATTTTCAATATTGAGTTTGTTGAATTTGTTGGTGTTTTTCAAAGTTGTGGCTGTTGATGAATTTTTTGTTGTTTTTCATTGTTGAGATTTTTGTTGAATTTGATGGCGTTTTTCAATGTTGAGTTTATTGTTGAATTATTTGCGTATTTCATTCTTGAGGTTTATGTTGAATTTGTTGTTGTTTTTGACTGTTGAGGTTGTTGTTGAATTTTTTGATGTTATTCATTGTTGAGGTTGTTGTTGACTTTGTTGATGATTTTCAATGTTAAGTTTGTTGTTGAATATTTTGGTGTTTTTCATTCTTGAGGTTGTTGTTGAAATTGTTGGTGATTTTCAATATTGAGGTTGGTGAATTTGATGGTGTTTTTCAAAGTTGTGGTTGTTGTTGAATTTTTTTGGTGTTTTCAATGTTGAGGTTTTTGTTGAATTTGTTGTTGTTTTGGAATGTTGAGGTTGTTGTTGAATTTGTTGGTCTTTTTCAAAGTTGATGTTGTTGTTGAATTTTTTCGTGTTTTTAATTGTTGAGGTTTTTATTCAATTTGTTGGTGTTTTTGAATGTTGAGGTTGTCGTTGCATTTTTTGGTGATTTTCATTGTTGTGGTTGTTGTTCAATTTTATGGTGTTTTTCATTGTTGAGGTATGTATTGAATTTGTTGGTTGTTTTGAATGTTGAAGTTGTTGAATCTGTTGGTGTTTTTCCATGTTGAGGTGTTGTTGAATTTTTCGGTGTTTTTCATTGTTGAGGTTTTTGTTGAATTTGTTGGTGTTTTTGAATGTTTAGGTTGTTGTTGAATTTGTTGGTATTTTTCAACGTTGAGGTTGTTGAATTTTTTGGGGTTTATGAAAGTTGAGGTTCTTGTTGAATTTTTTGGGGTTTTTCATTGTTGAGGATTATGTTGAATTTGTTGTTGTTTTTGAATGTTGAGGTTGTTGTTGAATTTTCTGATGTTTTTCATTGTTGAGGTTGATGTTGAATTTGTTGGTGATTTTCAATCTTGAGTTTGTTGTTGAATTTTTCGGTCTTTTTCAATGTTGAGGTTTTTATTCAATTTGTTGTTGTTTCTGAATGTTGAGGTTTTTGTTGAATTTTTTGATGTTTTTCATTGTTGAGCTTGTTGCTGAATTTGTTGGTGATTTTCAGTTTTGAGTTTGTTGTTGAATTTTTAGGTGTTTTTCATTGTTGAGGTTTTTGTTGAATTTTTTGGTGTTTTTGAATGTTGAGGTTGTTGTTGAATTTGTTGGTATTTTTCAATGTTGAGGCTGTTGAATTTTTTGGGGTTTATGAAAGTTGAGGTTATTGTTGAAATTTTTGGGGTTTTTCATTGTTGAGGATTATGTTGAATTTGTTGTTGTTTTTGAATGTTGAGGTTGTTGTTGATTTTTTTGATGTTTTTCATTGTTGAGGTTGATGTTGAATTTGTTGATGATTTTCAATGTTGATTTTGTTGTTGAATTTTTCGGTCTTTTTCATTGTTGAGGTTTTCATTGAATTTGTTGTTGTTTCTGAATGTTGAGGTTTTTGTTGAATTTTTTGATGTTTTTCATTGTTGAGCTTGTTGCTGAATTTGTTGGTGATTTTCAGTATTGAGTTTTTTGTTGAATTTTTAAGTGTTTTTCATTGTTAAAGTTGTTGTTGAAATTGTTGAAGTTTTTCAATGTTGAGGTTGTTGTTGACTTTAGGTGTTTTTCATTGTTGAGGCCGTTGTTGTTGAATTTTTTGCTGTTTTTCATTGTTGAGGTTGTTGATGAATTTGATGGTGTTTTCATTCTTGAGGTTTTTGTTGAATTTGTTTTTGTTTTGGAATGTTGAATTTGTTGTTGAATTATTTGATCTTATTCATTGCTGAGATTTTGTTGAATTTGATGGCGATTATCAATGTTGAGGTTGTTATTGATTTTTTTGGTGTTTTTCATTGTCGAGTTTGTTGTTGAATTTTTTGGTGGTTTTCATTGTTGAGGTTGTTGTTGTTCAATTTTTTGATGTTTTTCATTGCTGAGGTTGTTGTTGAATTTGTTGGTGATTTTCAGTGTTGAGCTTGTTGAATTTATTGGTGTTACCAATGGTTTTTTTTGAACTTTTTTGTATTTTTCAAAGTTGAGGTTGCAGTTGAATTTGTTTGTGTTTTTCAATGTTGAGGTTGATGAACTGTTGGTGTTTTTCAAAGTTGAGGTTCTGTTGAATTTTTTGGTGCTTTTCATTGTTGAGGATTTTGATGAATATGTTGCAGTTTTTCAATGTTGAGGTTGTTGTTGAATTTGTTGGTGTTTTTCTATGTTAGTTTGTTTAATTTGTTGGTGTATTTAAAATTTGAGGTTGTTTTTGAATTTTTTGATGTTTATGATTGTTGAGGTTATTGTTGAATTTGTTGGTGTTTTTGAATGTTAAGGTTGTTGTTGAATTTCTGGTGTTTTTCATTGTTGAGGTTGTTGTTGAATTTGTTGGAGTTTTTCAATGTTGAGGTTGTTGTTCAATTTTTTGGTGTTTTTCATTGTTTTGGTTGTTGCTGTTGAATTTTTGATGCTATTCATTGTTGAGGTTGTTGTTGATTTTGTTGGTGTTTTTCAATATTGAGGTTGTTGTTGAATTTGTTGGTGTTTTTCATTGTAGAGGTTGTTAAATTTGTTGGTGTTTTTCAAAGTTGATGTTGTTGTTCAATTTTTTCGTGTTTTTAATTGTTGAGGTTTTTGTTGAATTTGTTGGTGTTTTTGAATGTTGAGGTTGTTGTTGAATATTTTGGTGTTTTTCATTGTTGAGGTTTATGTTGAATTTGTTGTTGTTTTTGAATGTTGAGGTTGTGGTTGAATATTTTGATGTTTTTCATTGATAAGGTTGTTGTTGAATTTGTTGGTGATTTTCAATGTTGAGTTTGTTGTTCAATATTTTGGTGTTTTTCATTGTTGAGGTTGTGGTTGAATTTGTTGCAGTTTTTCAATGTTGAGGTTGTTGTTGAATTTGTTGGTGTTTTGCAATGTTGAGGTTGTTGTTGACTTTGTTGGTGTTTTTCATTGTTGAGGTAGTTGTTGAATTTGATTGATGTTTTTGAATGTTGAGGTTGTTTTTGAATTTATTGTTCTTTTTCAAAGCTGAGATTGTTGTTCAATTTGTTGGTGATTTTCAATATTGAGGTTGGTGAATTTGTTGGTGTTTTTCAAAGTTTTGGTTGTTGTTGCATTTTTTGGTGTTTTCATTGTTGAGGTTTTTTGTTGAATTTGTTGTTGTTTTGGAATGTTGAGGTTGATGTTTAATTTATTGATGTTTATCATTGTTGAGATGTTTGTTGAATTTGATGGTGATTTTCAATGTTGAGTTTGTTGTTGAATTTTTTGGTGTTTTTCATTGTTGCGGTCGTGGTTGAAATTGTTGGAATTTTTCAATGTTGAAGTTTTTATTGATCATTTCGCTGTTTTTCATTGTTGAGGTTGTTGTTGAATTTTTTGGTGTTTATCATTGTTAAGGTTGTTGTTGAATTTGTTGGTGTTTTTCAAAGTTGAGGTTGTTGTTGAATTTTCTGGTGTTTTTAGTTGTTGAGGTTTTTGTTAAATTTAATGGTGTTTTTGAATGTTGAGGTTGTTGTTGAATTTATTGGTGTTTTTCATTGTTGAGGTTGTTGTTGAATTTGCTGGTGTTTTTGAATGTTGAGGGTGTTGTTGAACTTGTTGGTGATTTTAAATATTGAGGTTGTTGTTGAATTTGTTGGTGTTATCATTTTTTATTTTGTTTACCCTTATTGTATTTTTAAAATTTGAGGTTATTGTTGAATATGTTGTTGTTTTTCAATGTTGAGGTTGTTGAATTTGTTGGTGTTTTTCAAAGCTGAGGTTGTTGTTGAATTTTTTGGTGTTTTTCATTGTTGAGGTTTTTGTGGAATTTGTTGGTGTTTTTGAATTTTGAGGTTGTTGTTAAATTTTTTTGTGTATTTCATTGTTGAGGTTGTTGTTGAATTTGTTGGAGCTTTTCAATGTTGAGGTTGTTGTTGAATTTTTTGGTATTTTTCAATGTTGAGGTTGATGTTGAATTTATTGATGTTTATCATTGTTGAGATTGTTTTGAATTTGATGGTGATTTTCAATGTTGAGTTTGTTGTTGAATTTTTTGGTGTTTTTCATTGTTGCGGTAGTTGTTGAAATTGTTGGAGTTTTTCAATGTTGAGGTTGTTATTTATTTTTTTGGTGTTTTTCATTGTCGAGGTTGTTGTTGAATTTTTTGGTGTTTTTCATTGTTGAGGTTGTTGTTGAATTATTTGATGTTTTTCACTGCTGTGGTTGTTGTTGAATTTATTGGTGATTTTCAGTGTTGAGGTTGTTGAATTTATTGGTATAATCAATGGTTTTTTTTGAACTTTTTTGTATCTTTCAAAGTTGAGGTTGCAGTTGAATTTGTTTGTGTTTTTCAATGTTGAGGTTGCTGAATTGTTGGTGTTGTTCAAAGTTGAGGTTGTCGTTGAATTTTCTTGCGATTTCATTGTAGAGGTTTTTGATGAATTTGTTGCAGTTTTTCAATGTTGAGGTTGTTGTTGAATTTTTTGTTGTTTTTCAATGTTGAGTTTGTTTAATTTGTTGGTGTTTTTCAAATTTGAGGTTGTTGTTGAATTTTTTGGTGTTTATGATTGTTGAGGCTTTTGTTAAATTTGTTGGTGTTTTTGAATGTTGAGGTTGTTGTTGAATTTTTTGGTGTTTTTAATTGTTGAGATTGTTGTTGAATTTGTCGGTGTTTTTGAATGTTGAGGTTGTTATTGAATTGTTTGATGTTTATCATTGTTGAGGTTGTTGTTGATTTTGTTGGTGTTTTTCAAAGTTGAGTTTGTAGTTGAATTTGTTGGTGTTTTTCAATGTTGAGTTTGTTGCATTTGTTGGTGTTTTTGAAAGTTGAGGATGACGTTGAATTTTTTGGCGTTTTTCATTGTTGAGGTATTTGTTGAATTTGTTGGTGTTTTTGAATGTTGAGGTTGTTTTTGAATTTGTTGGTGTTTTTGAATGTTGAGATTGTTGTTGAATTTGTTGGTGATTTTCAATGTTGAGGTTGTTGCATTTGTTGGTGTTTTTGAAAGTTGAGGTTGAAGTTGAATTTTTTGTTGTTTTTCATTGTTGAGGTATATGTTGAATTTGTTGGTGTTTTTGAATGTTGAGGTTTTTTTGAATTTGTTGGTGTTTTTGAATGTTGAGATTGTTGTTGAATTTGTTGGTGATTTTCAATGTTGAGGTTGTTGAATTTATTGTACTTTTTCAAAGTTGAGATTGTTGTTCAATTTGTTGGTGATTTTCAATATTGAGGTTTTTGAATTTGTTGGTGTTTTTCAAAGTTGTGGTTGATATTGAATTATTTGGTGTTTTCATTGTTGAGGTTTTTGTTGAATTTGTTGTTGTTTTGGAATGTTGAGGTTGATGTTGAATTTATTGATGTTTATCATTGTTGAGATTGTTGTTGAATTTGTTGTAGTTTTTCAAAGTTCAGGTTTTTGTTGAATTTTCTGGTATTTTTAATTGTTGAGGTTTTAGTTAAATTTGATGGTATTTTTGAATGTTGAGCTTGTTGTTGAATTTTTTGGTGTTTTTCATTGTGGCGGTAGTTGTTGAAATTGTTGGAGTTTTTCAATGTTGAGGTTTTTATTGATTCTTTCGCTGTTTTTCATTGTTGAGTTTGTTGTTGAATTTTTTGGTGTTTGTCATTGTTGAGGCTGTTGTTGAATTTGTTGGTGTTTTTCAAAGTTGAGGTTGTTGTAGAATTTTTTTGTGTTTTTCATTGTTGAGGTTTTTGTTGAATTTGTTGGTGTTTTTGAATGTTGAGGTTGTTGTTAAATTTTTTGGTGTATTTCATTGTTGAGTTTGTTGTTGAATTTGTTGGTGTTTTTGAATGTTGAGGTTGTTGTTAAATTTTTTGGTGTATTTCATTGTTGAGTTTGTTGTTGAATTTGTTGTAGTTTTTCAAAGTTCAGGTTTTTGTTGAATTTTCTGGTATTTTTAATTGTTGAGGTTTTAGTTAAATTTGATGGTATTTTTGATTGTTGAGGTTGTTGTTGAATTATTTGGTGTTTTTCATTGTTGAGGTTGTTGTTGAATTTGCTGGTGTTTTTGAATGTTGAGGGTGTTGTTGAATTTGTTGGTGATTTTCAATATTGATGTTGTTGTTGAATTTGTTGGTGTTATCAAATTTTATTTTGTTGAACCTTATTGTATTTTTAAAAATTGAGGTTATTGTTGAATTTGTTGGTGTTTTTCAATGTTGAGGTTGTTGAATTTGTTGGCGTTTTTCAAAGCTGAGGTTGTTGTTGAATTTGTTGGTGATTTTCAATATTGAGGTTGTTGTTGAATTTGTTGGTGTTTTTCAATGTTGGGGCTGTTGTTGAATTATTTGGTGTTTTTCATTGTAGAGGTTGTTATTGAATTTGTTGGATTTCTTCATGGTTGAGGGTGTTATTGAATTTGTTGGTGTTTTTCAATGTTGAGGTTGTTGAATTTGTTGGTGTTTTTGAATGTTGAGATTGTTGTTGAATTTGTTGGTGATTTTCAATGTTGAGGTTCTTGAATTTATTGTTGTTTTTCATAGCTGAGATTGTTGTTCAATTTTTGGGTGATTTTCAATATTGAGCTTGGTGAATTTGTCGGCGTTTATCAAAGTTGTGGTTGTTGTTGAATTTTTTGGTGTTTTCATTGTTGTGGTTTTTGTTGAATTTGTTTTCATTTGGAATGTTGTGGTTGATGTTTAATTTATTGATGTTTATCATTGTTGAGATTTTTGTTGAATTTGATGGTGATTTTCAATGCTGAGTTTGTTGTTGAATTTTTTTGTGTTTTTCATTGTTGCGGTAGTTGTTGAAATTGTTGGAGTTTTTCAGTGTTGAGGTTCTTGTTGAATTTTTTGGTAATTTTCATTGTTGTGGTTGTGGTTGAATTTGTTGCAGTTTTTCAATGTTGAGGTTGTTGTTGAATTTGTTGGTGTTTTGCAATGTTGAGGTTGTTGTTGACTTTGTTGGTGTTTTTCATTGTTGAGGTAGTTGTTGAATTTGATTGATGTTTTTGAATGTTTAGGTTATTTTTGAATTTGTTGGTTTTTTTGAATGTTGAGATTGTTGTTGAATTTGTTGGTGATTTTCAATGTTGAGGTTTTTGAATTTATTGTTGTTTTTCAAAGCTGAGATTGTTGTTCAATTTGTTGATGATTTTCAATATTGAGGTTGGTGAATTTGTCGGTGTTTTTCAAAGTTTTGGTTGTTGTTGAATTTTTTGGTGTTTTCAATGTTGAGGTTTTTGTTGAATTTGTTGTTGTTTTGGAATGTTGAGATTGATGTTTAATTTATTGATGTTTATCATTGTTGAGATGTTTGTTGAATTTGATGGTGATTTTCAAAGTTGAATTTGTTGTTGAATTTTTTTGTGTTTTTCATTGTTGCGGTAGTTGTTGAAATTGTTGGAGTTTTTGAATGTTGAGGTTTTTATTGATTATTTCGCTGTTTTTAATTGTTGAGGTTGTTGTTGAATTATTTGATGTTTTTCACTGCTGAGGTTGTTGTTGAATTTGTTGGTGATTTTCAGTGTTGAGGTTGTTGAATTTATTGGTATTATCAATGGTTTTTTTTGAACTTTTTTGTATCTTTCAAAGTTGAGGTTGCAGTTGAATTTATTTGTGTTTTTCAATGTTGAGGTTGCTGAATTGTTGGTGTTGTTCAAAGTTGAGGTTGTCGTTGAATTTTCTGGCGATTTCATTGTTGTGGTTTTGATGAATTTGTTGCAGATTTTCAATGTTGAGGTTGTTGTTGAATTTTTTGTTGTTTTTCAATGTTGAGTTTGTTTAATTTGTTGGTGATTTTCAAATTTAAGGTTGTTGTTGTATTTGTTGGTGTTTATGATTGTTGAGGCTTTTGTTGAATTTGTTGGTGTTTTTGAATGTTGAGATTGTTGTTGAATTTTTTGGTGTTTTTAATTGTTGGGATTGTTGTTGAATTTTCGGTGTTTTTGAATGTTGAGGTTGTTATTGAATTGTTTGATGTTTATCATTGTTGAGGTTGTTGTTGATTTTGTTGGTGATTTTCAATATTGAGGTTGTTGTTGAATTTTTTGGTGGTATCAACATTTTTTTTAAAACATTTTTTGTATTTTTCAAAGTTTAGGTTGATGTTGAATTTTTTGGTGTATTTCATTGTTGAGGTATTTGTTAAATTTGTTGGTGTTTTTGAATGTTGAGGTTGTTTTTGAATTTGTTGGTGTTGTTGAATGTTGAGATTGTTGTTGAATTTGTTGGTGATTTTCAATGTTGAGGTTATTGCATTTTTTGGTGTTTTTGAAAGTTGAGGTTGATGTTGAATTTTTTGGTGTTTTTCATTGTTGAGGTATTTGTTGAATTTGTTGGTGTTTTTGAATGTTGGGGTTTTTTTGAATTTGTTGGTGTTTTTGAATGTTGAGATTGTTGTTGAATTTGTTGGTGATTTTCATTGTTCAGGTTGTTGAATTTATTGTTCTTTTTCAAAGTTGAGATTGTTGTTCAATTTGTTGGTGATTTTCAATATTGAGGTTGTTGAATTTGTTGGTGTTTTTCAAAGTTGTGGTTGATGTTGAATTTTCTGGTGTTTTCATTGTTGAGGTTTTTGTTGAATTTGTTGTTGTTTTGGAATGTTGAGGTTGATGTTGAATTTATTGATGTTTATCATTGTTGAGATTGTTTTGAATTTGATGGTGATTTTCAATGTTGAGTTTGTTGTTGAATTTTTTGGAGTTTTTCATTGTTGCGGTAGTTGTTGAAATTGTTGGAGTTTTTCAATGTTGAGTTTTTTATTGATTATTTCGCTGTTTTTCATTGTTGAGGTTGTTGTTGAATTTTTTGATGTTTTTCATTGTTGGGGTTTTTGTTGAATTTGATGATGATTTTCATTGTTGAAGTTGTTGTTGAATTTGTTGGTGTTTTTCATTGTTGAGGTTGTTGTTGTTGAATTTTTTGATGTTTTTCATTGCTGAGGTTGTTGTGGAACTTGTTTGTGATTTATAATGTGGAGTTTGTTGTTGAATTTGTTGGTGTTTTGCAATGTTGAGGTTTATGTTGAATTTTTTCGTGTTTTCGAAGTTGATGTTGTTGTTGAATGTTTTGGTGTTTTTCATTGTTGAGGTTTATGTTGAATTTGTTGTTGCTTTTGAATGTTGAGGTTGTTGTTGAAATTTTTGATGTTTTTCATTGTTGAGGTTGTTGCTGAATTTGTTGGTGATTTTCAATGTTGAGTTAGTTGATGAATTTTTTAGTGTTTTTCATTGTTGAGGTTGTTGTTGAAAATCTTGGAGTTTTTCCATGTCGAGGTTGTTGAATTTTTTTGGTGTTTTTCATTGTTGAGGTCGTTGTTGTTGAACTTTCTGATTTTTTCATTGTTGAGGTTGTTGATGAATTTGTTGGTGATTTTCAATATTGTGGTTGTTGTTGAATTTATTGGTGTTTTGCCATGTTGAAATTGTTGTTGAATTTCTTGGTGTTTTTCAAAGATGAGGTTGTTGTTGAATTTTTTGGTCTTTTTGATTGTTAAGGTTTTCGTTGAATTCGTTGGTGTTTTTGAATGCTGAGGTTGTTGTTGAAATTTTTTGGTGTTTTTCATTATTGAGGTTCTTGTTGAATTTGTTGGTGTTTTGCCATGTTGAGGTTGTTGCTGAATTTATTGGTGTTATCAATGGTTTTTTGTTGAAATTTTTTCTATTTTTCAACGTTGAGGTTGCAGTTGAATTTGTTGGGGTTTTTCAAAGTTGAGGTTGTTCTTGAATTTTTTGATGTTTTCCATTGTTGAGGTTCTTGTTGAATTTTTTGGTGCTGTTCATTGTTGAGGTTGTTGTTGAATTTGTTGGACTTTTTTAATGTTGAGGTTGTTGTTGAATTTGTTGGTGTTGTTCAATGTTGAGGTTGTTGAATTTGTTGGTGATTTTCAATTTTGTGGTTGTTGTTGAATTTATTGGTGTTTTGCCATGTTGAAATTGTTGTTGAATTTCTTGGTGTTTTTCAAAGATGAGGTTGTTGTTGAATTTTTTGGTCTTATTGATTGTTAAGGTTTTTGTTGAATTCGTTGGTGTTTTTGAATGCTGAGGTTGTTGTTGAAATTTTTTGGTGTTTTTCATTATTGAGGTTCTTGTTGAATTTGTTGGTGTTTTGCCATGTTGAGGTTGTTGCTGAATTTATTGGTGTTATCAATGGATTTTTTTGAAATTTTTTCTATTTTTCAACGTTGAGGTGGCAGTTGAATTTGTTGGGGTTTTTCAAAGTTGAGGTTGTTGTTGAATTTTTTGGTGTTTTTCATTGTTGAGGTTTTTGTTGAATTTGTTGGTGTTTATGAATCTTGAGGTTGTTGTTGAATCTTTTGATGTTTTTCATTACTGAGGTTGTTGTTGAATTTGCTGCTCTTTTTCAATGT
The DNA here is from genome assembly GCF_964194155.1 of Cetorhinus maximus. Lineage (NCBI taxonomy): Eukaryota > Metazoa > Chordata > Chondrichthyes > Lamniformes > Cetorhinidae > Cetorhinus > Cetorhinus maximus. The sequence goes on from NW_027598599.1 coordinate 22,885, forward strand.
TGATGTTGTTGAATTTGTTGGAGTTTTTCAAAGTTGAGGTTGTTGTCGAATTTGTTGATGATATTCAATATTGAGGTTGTGGTTGAATTTGTTGGTGATTTTCAATATTGAGGTTGTTGTTGAATTGATTGTTGTTATCAACTGTTTTTTTTTAAATTTTTTTGTATTTTTCAAAGTTGAGGTTGTTGTTGTTATTTTTTGGTGTTTTTCATTGTTGAGGTTTTTGTTGAATTTATTGTTGTTTTTGAATGTTGAGGTTGTTGTTGAATTTTTTGATGTTTTCCATTGTTGAGGTTCTTGTTGAATTTTTTGGTGCTGTTCATTGTTGAGGTTGTTGTTGAATTTGTTGGACTTTTTTAATGTTGAGGTTGTTGTTGAATTTGTTGGTGTTGTTCAATGTTGAGGTTGTTGAATTTGTTGGTGTTTTTCAAAGTAGAGGTTGTTGTTGTAATTTTTGGTGTTTTTAATTGTTAAGGTTTTTGTTGAATTTCTTGGCGTTTTTGAATGTTGAGGTTGTTGATGAATTTTTGGGTGTTTTTCATTGTTGAGGTTCTTTTTGAATTTGTTGGTGTTTTTCAATGTTGAGGTTGTTGTTGAATTTGTTGGTGTTTTGCAATGTTGACGTTGTTGTTGAATTTATTGGTGTTATCAATGGTCTTTTTTGAATTTTTTTCTATTTTTCAACGTTGAGGTTGCAGTTGTATTTGCTGCTGTTTTTCAAAGTTGAGTTTGTTGTCGAATTTCTTGGTGTTTTTCATTGTTGAGGTTGTTGCTGAATTTTTTGATGTTTTTCATTGTTGAGGTAGTTGTTGAATTTGCTGCTGTTTTTCAACGTTGAGGTTGTTGTTGAATTTGTTGGTGATATTCAATATTGAGGTTGTTGTTGAATTTGTTGGTGATTTTCAATATTGAGGTTGTTGTTGTATTTATTGTTGTTATCAATGCTTTTCTGAAATTTTTTGGTGTTTTCAAAGTTGAGGTTGTTGTTGACTTTTTTGATGTTTTTCATTGTTGAGGTTGTTGATGAATTTGTTGGTGATTTTCAATATTGAGGTTGTTGTTGAATTTATTGTTGTTATCAATGTTTTTTTAAAAACTTTTTTGTTTTTTTCAATGTTGAGGTTGTTGAATTTTTTGGTGTTTTTCAAAGTTGAGGTTGACGTTGAATTTTTTGGTGATTTTCATTGCTGAGGTTTTGGTTGAATTTGTTGGTGTTTTGGAATGTTGAGGTTGTTGCTGAATTTTTTTGTGTTTTTCATTGTTGAGGTTTTTGTTGAATTTGTTGGTGTTTTTGAATGTTGAGGTCGTTGTTGGATTTTTTGAATGTTTTTCATTGTTGAGGTTATTGTTGAATTTGCTGGTCTTTTTAAATGTTGAGTTTGTTGAATTTGTTGGTCTTTTTCAAAGTTGAGGTTGTTGTTGAATTTGTTGGTTATATTCAATATAGAGTTGTTGTTGAATTTGTTGGTGTTATCAATTATTATTGTGTTGACATTTTTTCTATTTTTAAAAGTTGAGGTTGTTGAATTTGTTGCTGTTTTTCAATGTTGAGGTTGTTGAATTTGTTGGTGTTTTTCAAAGTTGAGTTTGTTGTTGAATATTTTGGTGATTTCCAATGTTGAGGTTTTTGTTGAATTTGTTGTTGTTTTTGAATGTTGATTTTGTTCTTGAATTTTTTGATGTTTTTCATTGTTGAGGTTGTTGCTGAATTTGTTGGTGATTTTCAATATTGAGGTTGTTGTGGAATTTATTGGTGTTATCAATGGTTTTTTTTTATTTTTTTGAATTTTTCAAAGTTGAGGTTGCAGTTGAATTTGTTGGTGTATTTCAATGTTGAGGTTGTTGAAGTTGTTGGTGTTTTTCAAAGTTGAGGTTGTTGTTGAATTTTTCGGTGCTTTTCATTGTTGATGTTTTTGTTGAATTTTTTGGTGTTTTTGAATGTTGAGGTTGTTGATGCATTATTTGGTACTTTTCATTGTTGAGGTTTTTGTTGAATTTGTTGGTGTTTTTCAATGTTGAGGTTGTTGAATTTTTTGCTGTTTTCGAAGTTGAGGTTGTTGTTGAATTTTTTGGTGTTTTTCATTGCTGATGTTTTTGTTGAATTTGTTGTTGTTTTTGCATGTTGAGGTTGTTGTTGAATTATTTGATGTTTTTCATTGCTGATGTTGTTGCGGAATTTGTTGGTGATTTTCAATGTTGAGTTAGTTGTTGAATTTTTGTTGTGTTTCATTGTTGAGGTTGTTGTTGAATTTTTTTTGGTGTTTTTCATTGTTGAGGTCGTTGTTGTTGAATTTTTTCATGTTTTTCATTGTTGAGGTTGTTGATGAATTTGTTGGTGATTTTCAATATTGAGGTTGTTGTTGAATTTATTGGCGTTTTGCAATGTTGAGATTGTTGTTGAATTTGTTGGTGTTTTTCAAAGTTGAGGTTGTTGTTGAATTTTTTGGTGTTTTTAATTGTTAAGGTTTTTGTTGAATTTGTTGGTGTTTTTGAATGTTGAGGTTGTTGTTGAATATTTTGGTTTTTTTCATTATTGAGGTTCTTGTTGAATTTGTTGGTGCTTAGCAATGTTGAGGTTGTTGCTGAATTTATTGGTTTTATCAATGGTTTTTTTTGTAATTTTTTCTATTTTTCAAAGTTGAGGTTGCAGTTGAATTTGTTGGTGTTTTTGAATGTTGATGTTGTTGTTGAATTTTTTGATGTTTTTCATTGTTGAGGTTGTTGCTGAATATGTCGGTGATTTTCAATGTTGTTTTAGTTGTTGAATTTTTTGGCGTTTTTCATTGTTGAGGTTGTTGTTGAAATTGTTCGAGTTTTTCTTTGTCGACGTTGTTGTTGAATTTTTTGGTGTTTTTCATTGTTGAGGTCGTTGTTGTTGAATTTTTTGATGTTTTTCATTGTTGAGGTTGTTGATGAATTTGTTGGTGATTTTCAATATTGAGATTGTTGTTGTATTTATTGGTGTTAACAATGTTTGTTAAACAACCTTTTTGTGTTTTTCAAATTTGAGGGTGCAGTTGAATTTGTTGTCGTTTTTCAATGTAGAGGTTATTGAATTTGTTGTTGTTTTTAAAATTTGAGGCTGTTGTTGAATTTTTTGGTGTTTTTTCATTGTTGAGGTTCATGTTGAATTTGATGGTGGTTTGGAAATTTCAGGTTGTTGTTAAATTTTTTGATGTTTTTCATTGTTGAGGTTTTTTTTGAATTTGATGATGATTTTCAATGTTGAGGTTGTTGTTGAATTTGTTGGTTTTTTTCATTGTTGAGGTTGTTGTTGAATTTTTTGATGTTTTTCATTGCTGAGGTTTTTGTTGAATTTGTTGGTGTTTTGCAATGTTGAGGTTTATGTTGCATTTTTGGTGTTTTTCATTGTTGAGGTTTATGTTGAATTTGATGGTGGTTTGGAATGTTAAGGTTGTTGTTGAATTTTTTGATGTTTTTCATTGTTGAGGTTTTTGTTGAATTTGATGATGATTTTCAATGATGAGGTTGTTGTTGAAATTGTTGGTGTTTTTCATTGTTGAGGTTGTTGTTGGTGAAATTTTTATGTTTTTCATTTCTGCGGTTGTTGTTGAATTTGTTTGTGATTTTCAATATTGAGGTTGTTGCTGAATTTATTGGTGTTATCAATGGTTTTTTTTTTACTTTTTGTATTTTTCATTGTTGAGGTTGCAGTTGAATTTGTTGGTATTTTTCAACGTAGAGGTTGTATTTCAATTTGTTAGTGTTTTTCAATGGTGAGGTTGTTGAATTTGTTGGTGTTTTTCAAAGTTGAGGTTGTTGTTGTATTTTTTGGTGTTTTTAATTGTTAAGGTTTTTGTTGAATTTGTTGGTGTTTTTGAATGTTGAGGTTGTTGATGAATTTTTGGGTGTTTTTCATTGTTGAGGTTGTTGTTGAATTTGTTGGTGTTTTGCAATGTTGACGTTGTTGTTGAATTTATTGGTGTTATCAATGGGTTTTTTTGAATTTTTTTCTATTTTTCAACGTCGAGGTTGCAGTTGAATTTGTTGGTGTTTTTCAAAGTTGAGGTTGTTGAATTTTTTGGTGCTTTTCATTGTTGAGGTTGTTGTTGAATTATTTGATGTTTTTCATTTTTGAGGTTGTTAAATTTGCTGCTCTTTTTCAATGTTGAGGTTGTTGATGAAATTGTTGGTGATATTCAATATCGAGGTTGTAGTTGATTTTGTTGGTGAATTTCAATCTTGAGGTTGTTGTTGCATTTATTGGTGTCATCTATTGTTTTTTTTTAAATTTTTTTGTATTTTTCAAAGTTGAGGTTTCAGTTGAATTTGTTGGTGTTTTGGATAGATGAGGTTGTTGTTGAATTTGTTGATGTTTCTCAATCTTGAGGTTAATGTTGAATTTGTTGGTGATATTCAATATTGAGGTTGTTGTTGAGTTTATTGGTGTTATGAATGTTTTTTTTTTAATTTTTTTGAATTTTTAAAGTTGAGGTTGCAGTTGAATTTGTTGCTGGTTTTCAATGTTGAGGTTGTTGAATTTTTTGATGTTTTCAAAGTTGAGGTTGTTGTTGAATTTTTTGGTGTTTTTCATTGTTGAGGTTTTTGTTGAATTTGTTGTTGTATTTGAATGTTGTGGTTGTTGTTGAATTTTTTGACGTTTTTCATTGTTGAGGTTGTTGCTGAATTTGTTGGTGATTTTCAATGTTGAGTTAGTTGTTGAATTATTTGGTGTTTTTCATTGTTGAGGTTGTTGTTGAAATTGTTCGAGTTTTTCATTGTTGGGGTCGTTGTTGTTGAATTTTTTGATTTTTTTCATTGTTGAGGTTGTTGATGAATTTGTTGGTGATTTTCAATATTGAGGTTGTTGTTGAACTTATTGATGTTTTGCAATGTTGATATTGTTGTTGAATTTGTTGGTGTTTTTCAAAGTTGAGGTTGTTGTTGAATTTTTTGGTGTTTTTAATTGATAAGGTTGTTGTTGAATTTTTTAGTGTTTTTGAATGTTGAGGTTCTTGTTGAATTTGTTGGTGTTTTGCAATGTTGAGGTTGTTGTTGAATTTATTATTTTTATCAATGGTTTTTTTGAATTTTTTTCTATTTTTCAAAGTTGAGGTTGCAGTTGAATTTGTTGGTGTTTATCAAAGTTGAGGTTGTTGTTGAATCTTTTGGTGTTTTTCATTGTTGAGGTTTGTGTTGAATTTGTTGCTGGTTATGAAACTTGAGGTTGTTGTTGAATTTCTTGATGTTTTTCATTGTTGAGGTTGTTGATGAATTTGGTGGGGATTTTCAATATTGAGATTGTTGTTGAATTTATTGGTGTTAACAATGTTTTTAAAAAAACTTGTTTGTGTTTTTCAGATGTGAGGTTGCAGTTGAATTTGTTGTTGTTTTTCAGTGTAGAGCTTGTTGAATTTGTTGTTGTTTATAAATTTGAGGTTGTTGTTGAATTTTTTGGTGTTTTTCATTGTTGAGGTTTATATTGCATTTGATGGTGGTTTGGAATGTTCAGGTTGTTGTTGAATCTTTTGATGTTTTTCATTGTTGAGGTTTCTGTTGAAATCGTTGGGGTTTTTCAATGTTGAGGTTGTTGTTGATTTTCAATATTGAGGTTGTTGTTCAATTTGTTGGTGATATTCAATATTGAGGTTGTTGTTGCATTTGTTCGTGTTATCAATTTTTATTTTGTTGAACATTTTTGTATTTTTAAAAGTTGAGGATGTTGTTCAATTTGTTTTGGTGTTTTTCATTGTTGAGGTCGTTGTTGTTGAATTTTTTCATGTTTTTCATTGTTGAGGTTGTTGTTTAATTTGTTGGTGATTTTCATTATTGAGGTTGATGTTGAATTTGTTGGTGTTTTTCAATGTTGGGGTTGTTGTTGAATTGTTGGGTGTTTTTCATTGTTGAGGTTGTTGTTGAATTTCTAGGAGTTTTTCAACGTTGAGGTTGTTGAATGTGTTGGCGTTTATCAAAGTTGATAATGTTGCTGAATTTTTTGGTGTTTTCCATTGTTGAGGTTTTTGTTGAATTTGTTGGTGTCTTTGAATGTTCAGGTTGTTTATGAATTTTCTGGTGTTTTTAATTGTTGAGGTTTTTTTTGAATTTGTTGGTGTCTTTGACTGTTGAGGTTGTTGATCAATTTTTTGGTGTTTTTCATTGATGAGGTTTTTGTTGAATTTGTTGGTGTTTTTGAATGTTGAGATTGTTGTTGAATTTTTTGGTGTTTTTCATTTTTGAGGTTGTCGTTGAATTAGTTGTTGATTTTCAATTTTGAGGTTGCAGTTGAATTTGTTGGTATTTTTCAAAGTTGAGGTTGTATTTGACTTTTTTGGTGTTTTTCATTGTTGAGGTTGTTGTTGAATTTTTTGATGTTTTTCATTGTTGAGTTTGTTGTTGAAATTGCTCCTCTTTTTCAATGTTGAGGTTGTTGTTGAATTTGTTGGTGATATTCAATATTGAGTTTGTTGTTGAATTTATTGGTGGTATTCAATATAGAGTTGTTGTTGAATTTGTTGGTTTTATCAATTATTATTGTGTTGAACTTTTTTCTATTTTTCAAAGTTGAGGTTGTTGAATTTGTTGCTGTTTTTCAAAGTTGAGGTTGTTGAATTTGTTGGTGTTTTTCAAAGTTGAGTTTTTTATTGAATTTATTGGTGTTATCAATGGTTTACTTTAAATTTTTCTGAATTTTTCAAATTTGATGTTGCAGTTGAATTAGTTGGTGTTTTTCAATGTTGAGTTTGTTGAATTTTTTGGTGTTTTCGAAGTTGAGGTTGTTGTAGAATTTTTTGGTGTTTTTCATTGTTGAGGTTTTTGTTGAATTTGTTGTTGTTTTTGAATATTGAGGTTGTTGTTCAATTTATTGGTGTTTTGCAATGTTGACATTGTTGTTGAATTTGCTGGTGTTTTTCAAAGTTGAGGTTGTTGTTGAATTTTTTGGTGTTTTTAATTGTTAAGGTTTTTGTTGAATTTGTTGGTGTTTTTGAATGTTGAGGTTGTTTTTGAATTTTTTGGTGTTTTTCATTATTGAGGTTCTTGTTGAATTTGTTGGTGTTTTGCAATGTTGAGGTTGTTTTTGATTTTATTGTTGTTATCAATGGTTTTTTTGGAAATTTTTTCTATTTTTCAAAGTTGAGGTTGCAGTTTAATTTGTTGGTGTTTTTCAAAGTTGGGGTTGTTGTTGAATTATTAGGTGTTTTTCAGTGTTGAGGTTTTTGTTGAATTTGTTGGTGTTTATAAATCTTGAGGTTGTAGTTGAGTTTTTTATTATTTTTTATTGTTGAGTTTGTTGTTGAATTTGCTGCCCTTTTTCAATGTTGAGGTTTTTGACGGTTGTTGAGGTTGCAGTTGAATTTGTTGGTGTTTTTCAAAGTTGAAGTTGTTGTCGAATTTGTTGGTGATATTCAATATTGAGGTTGTTGTTGAATTGATTGGTGTTATCAATTGTTTTTTTTTAAATTTTTTTGTATTTTTCAAAGTTGAGGTTGTTGTTGTGTTTTTTGGTGTTTATCATTGTTGAGGTTTTTGTTGAATTTGTTGTTGTTTTTGAATGTTGAGGTTGCTGTTGAATTTTTTGATGTTTTTCATTGCTGAGGTTGTTTTTGAATTTTTTGGTGCTTTTCATTGTTGAGGTTGTTGTTGAATTTGTTGGAGTTTTTCAATGTTGAGGGCGTTGTTGAATTTGTTGGTGTTTTTCAATGTTGAGGTTGTTGAATTTGTTGTTGTTTTTCAAAGTTGAGGTTGTTGTTGTATTTTCTGGTGTTTTTAATTGTTAAGATTTTAGTTGAATTTGTTGGCGTTTTTGAATGTTGAAGTTGTTGATGAATTTTTTGGTGTTTTTGATTGTTGAGGTTCTTTTTGAATTTGTTGGAGTTTTTCAATGTTGAGGTTGTTGTTCAATTTGTTGGTGTTTTGCAATGTTGACGTTGTTGTTGAATTTATTGGTGTTATCAATTTTTTTTTTGAAATTTTTTCTATTTTTCAACGTTTGGGTTGCCGTTGTATTTGTTGGTGTTTTTCAAAGTTGTAGTTGTTGTTGAATTTTTTGGTGTTTTTCATTGTTGAGGTTGTTGTTGAATTGTTTGATGTTTTTCATGGTTGAGGTTGTTGTTGAATTTGCTGCTGTTTTTCAACGTTGAGGTTGTTGTTGAATTTGTTGGTGATATTCAATATTGAGGTTGTTGTTGAATTTGTTGGTGATTTTCAATATTGAGGTTGCTGTTGAATTTATTGGTGTTATCAATGGTTTTTTTTAATTTTTTTGAATTTTTCAAAGTTGAGGTTGCAGTTGAATTTGATGCTGTTTTTCAATGTTGAGGTTGTTGAATTTTTTGGTGTTTTCAAAGTTGAGGTTGTTGTTGAATTTTTTGGTGTTTTTCATTGTTGAGGTTTTTGCAGAATTTGTTGGTGTTTTGGAATGTTGAGGTTGTTGTTGAATTTTTTGGTGTTTTTCATTGTCGAGGTTTTGGTTGAATTTGTTGGTGTTTTTGAATGTTGAGGTTGTTGTTGGATTTTTTGATGTTTTTCATTGCTGAATTTGCTGGTCTTTTTCAACGTTGAGTTTGTTGAATTTGTTGTGCTTTTTCAAAGTTGAAGTTGTTGTTGAATTTGTTGAATTTTTTGGTGTTTTTCGTTGTTGAGGTTGTTGTTGAATTTGTTGGTGATTTTCAATATTGAGGTTGTTGTTGAATTTATTGGTGTTTTCCATGGTTTTTTAAAAAAATTTTTTTATTTTTCAAAGTTGAGGTTGCAATTGAATTTGTTGGTGTTTTTCAATGTTGCGGTTGTTGAATTTTTTGGTGTTTTCGAAGTTGAGGTTGTTGTTGAATTTTTTGGTGTTTATCATTGTTGATTTTTATGTTGAATTTGATGGTGGTTTGGAATGTTCAGGTTGTTTTTGAATTTTTTGATGTTTTTCATTGTTGAGGTTTTTGTTGAATGTGATGATGATTTTCATTGTTGAAGTTGGTGTTTTGCATTGTTGAGGTTGTTGTTGTTGAATTTTTTGATGTTTTTCATTGCTGAGGTTGTTGTTGAATTTGTTTGCGATTTTCAATGTTGATTTTGTTGTTGAATTTGTTGGTGTTTTGCAATGTTAAGGTTTATGTTGAATTTTTTTGGTGTTTTCGAAGTTGATGTTGTTGTTGAATGTTTTGCTGTTTTTCATTGTTGAGGTTTATGTTGAATTTGTTGTTGTTTTTGAATGTTGAGGTTGTTGTTGAAATTTTTGATGTTTTTCATTGTTGAGGTTGTTGCTGAATTTTTTGGTGATTTTCAATGTTCAGTTAGTTGTAGAAATTTTTGGTGTTTTTCATTGTTGAGATTGTTGTTGAATTTATTGGTGTTTTTCAGTGTTGAGGTTTTTGTTGAATTTGTTTGTGTCTATGAATCTTGAGGTTGTTGTTGAATTTTTTGGTATTTTTCATTGTTGAGGTTGTTGTTGAATTTGCTGCTCTTTCTCAATGTTGATGTTGTTGAATTTGTTGGTGTTTTTCAAAGTTGAGGTTTATGTTGAATTTGTTGGTGACATTCAATATTGAGGTTGTTGATGAATTTGTTGGTGATTTTCAATATTGAGGTTGTTGTTGAATTGATTGGTGTTATCAATTGTTTTTTTTTAATTTTTTGTCATTTTCAAATTTGAGTTTGTTGTTTTTTTTGGTGTTTTTCATTGTTGAGGTTTTTGTTGAATTTGTTGTTGTTTTTGAATTTTGAGATTGTTGTTGAATTTTTTGATGTTTTTCACTGTTGAGGTTGTTGTTGTTGAACTTTCTGATGTTTTTCGTTGTTGAGGTTGTTGATGAATTTGTTGGTGATTTTCAATATTGAGGTTGTTGTTGAATTTACTGGTGTTTTGCCATGTTGAAATTGTTGTTGAATTCCTTGGTGTTTTTCAAAGATGAGGTTGTTGTTGAATTTTTTGGTCTTTTTGATTGTTAAGGTTTTTGTTGAATTTGATGGTGTTTTTGAATGTTGAGGTTGTTGTTGAATTTTTTTGTGTTTTTCATTATTGAGGTTCTTGTTGAAATTGTTGGTGTTTTGCCATGTTGAGGTTGTTGCTGAATTTAATGGTGTTATCAATGATTTTATTTTGAAATTTTTTCTATTTTTCAAAGTAGAGGTTGCAGTTGAATTTGTTGGGGTTTTTAAAAGTTGAGGTTGTTGTTGAATTTTTTGGTGTTTTCAGTGTTGAGATTTTTGTTGAATTTGTTGGTGTTTATGAATCTTGAGGTTGTTGTTGAATTTTTTGATGTTTTTCATTGTTGAGGTTGTTGTTGAATTTGTTGGTGTTTTTCATTGTTGAAGTTGCAGTTGAATTTGTTAGTGTTTGTGAATGTTGAGGTTGTTGTTGAATTTGTTGCTGATTTTCAATATTGAGGTTGTTGTTGAATTTGTTGGTGTTTTTCATTGTTGGGGTTGTTGTTGATATTTTTGGTATTTTCATTGTTGAGGTTTTTGTTGAATTTGTTGGTTTTTTTGAATGTTGAGGTTGTTGAATCTGTTGGTGTTTTTCAAAGTTGCGGGTCTGGTTGAATTTTTTGTTGTTTTTCATTGATGAGGTTTCTGTTGATTTTGTTTGTGTCTTTAAATGTTGAAGATGTTGATGAATTTTTTGTTGTTTTTCATATATTGAGGTTGTTGTTGAATTTATTAGTGTTATCAATGGTTTTTTTTTAACTTTTTTGTAATTTTCAAAGTTGAGTTTCCATTTGAATTTGTTGGTGTTTTTCAACGTTGAGGTTGTTGTTGAATTTGTTGGTGTTTTTGAAGTTTTGGTTGTTGTTGAATTTTTTGATGTTTTTCATTGTTGCGGTTGATGTTGATTTGCTGCTCTTTTTTAATGTTGAGGTTGTTGAATTTGATGGTGTTTTTCAATGTTGAGGTTGTTTCATTTGTTGGTCTTTTTCAAAGTTGAGGTTGTTGATTCTTTTGGTGTTTTTCATTGTTGAGGTTTTTGTTGAATTTGTTTATGTTTTTGAATGTTGAGGCTGTTGTTGAATTTTTTGGTGTTTTTCATTGTTGAGGTTGTTGTTGAATTTGTTGGTGTTTTTGAATGTTGAGGTTGTTGTTGAATTTGTTGTTGATTTTCAATGTTGGGGTTGTTTTTGAATTTTTTGCTGTATTTCATTGTTAAGGTTGTTGTTGAATTTGTTGATGATTTTCAATGTTGAGGTTATTGTTGAATTTGTTGGTGATTTTCAATATTGAGGTTGTTGTTCAATTTATTGATGTATTCAATGTTTATTTTTGAATCTTTTTGTATTTTTCAATGTTGAGGTTGTAGTTGATTTAGTTGCTGTTTTTCAATGTTGAGGTTGTTGTTGAATTTTTTGGTGATTTGCATTGTTGAGGTCGTTGTTGTTGAATTTTTTGATGTTTTTCATTGCTGAGGTTGTTGATGAATTTGTTGGTGATTTTCAATATTGAGGTTGTTGTTGAATTTATTGGTGTTATCAATGTTGATTTAAAAACCTTTTTGTGTTTTTCAAATTTGAGGTTGCAGTTGAATTTGTTGTTGATTTTCAATGTAGAGGTTGATGAATTTATTGATGTTTTTCAAATTTGAGGTTGTTGTTGAATTTTTTGGTGTTTTTCATTGTTGAGGTTTTTGTTGAATTTGATGTTGATTTTCAATGTTGAGGTTGTTGTTGAATTTGTTGCTGTTTTTCATTGTTGAGGTTGTTGTTGATTTTTTTGATGTTATTCATTGCTGAGGTTGTTGTTGAATTTGTTGGTGATCTTCAAAATTGAGGTTGTTGCTGAATTTAATGGTATTATCAATATTTTTTTTGAACTTTTTTGTATTTTTCAAAGTTGATGTTGCAGTTGAATTTGTTGGTGTTTTTCAGTGTCGAGGTTATTGCATTTGTTGGTGTTTTTCAAAGTTGACGTTCTTGTTGAATATTTTAGTGTTTTTCAAAGTTGAGGTTTTTGTTGAATTTGTTCCTGTTTTTTCAATGTTGAGGTTGGTTTATTTGTTGGTGTTTTTCAAAGTTGAGGTTGTTGTTGAATTTTTTGGTGTTTTTCTTTGTTGAGGTTGTTCTTGAATTTGTTGGTGTCTTTTAATGTTGAGGTTGTTGATGAATTTTTTCATGTTTTTCATTGTTGAGGTTGTTGTTGAATTTGTTGGTGTTTTTGAATGTTGTGGTTGTTATTGAATTTGTTGGTGATTTTCAATATTGAGGTTGTTGTTCAATTTATTGATGTATTCAATGTTTATTTTTGAATCTTTTTGTATTTTTCAATGTTGAGGTTGTAGTTGATTTAGTTGCTGTTTTTCAATGTTGAGGTTGTTGTTGAATTTTTTGGTGATTTGCATTGTTGAGGTCGTTGTTGTTGAATTTTTTGATGTTTTTCATTGCTGAGGTTTTTGTTGAATTTGTTGGTGTTTTGCAATGTTGAGGTTTATGTTGCATTTTTGGTGTTTTTCATTGTTGAGGTTTATGTTGAATTTGATGGTGGTTTGGAATGTTAAGGTTGTTGTTGAATTTTTTGATGTTTTTCATTGTTGAGGTTTTTGTTGAATTTGATGATGATTTTCAATGATGAGGTTGTTGTTGAAATTGTTGGTGTTTTTCATTGTTGAGGTTGTTGTTGGTGAAATTTTTATGTTTTTCATTTCTGCGGTTGTTGTTGAATTTGTTTGTGATTTTCAATATTGAGGTTGTTGCTGAATTTATTGGTGTTATCAATGGTTTTTTTTTACTTTTTGTATTTTTCATTGTTGAGGTTGCAGTTGAATTTGTTGGTATTTTTCAACGTAGAGGTTGTATTTCAATTTGTTAGTGTTTTTCAATGGTGAGGTTGTTGAATTTGTTGGTGTTTTTCAAAGTTGAGGTTGTTGTTGTATTTTTTGGTGTTTTTAATTGTTAAGGTTTTTGTTGAATTTGTTGGTGTTTTTGAATGTTGAGGTTGTTGATGAATTTTTGGGTGTTTTTCATTGTTGAGGTTGTTGTTGAATTTGCTGGTGTTTTGCAATGTTGACGTTGTTGTTGAATTTATTGGTGTTATCAATGGGTTTTTTTGAATTTTTTTCTATTTTTCAACGTCGAGGTTGCAGTTGAATTTGTTGGTGTTTTTCAAAGTTGAGGTTGTTGAATTTTTTGGTGCTTTTCATTGTTGAGGTTGTTGTTGAATTATTTGATGTTTTTCATTTTTGAGGTTGTTAAATTTGCTGCTCTTTTTCAATGTTGAGGTTGTTGATGAAATTGTTGGTGATATTCAATATCGAGGTTGTAGTTGATTTTGTTGGTGAATTTCAATCTTGAGGTTGTTGTTGCATTTATTGGTGTCATCTATTGTTTTTTTTTAAATTTTTTTGTATTTTTCAAAGTTGAGGTTTCAGTTGAATTTGTTGGTGTTTTGGATAGATGAGGTTGTTGTTGAATTTGTTGATGTTTCTCAATCTTGAGGTTAATGTTGAATTTGTTGGTGATATTCAATATTGAGGTTGTTGTTGAGTTTATTGGTGTTATGAATGTTTTTTTTTAATTTTTTTGAATTTTTAAAGTTGAGGTTGCAGTTGAATTTGTTGCTGGTTTTCAATGTTGAGGTTGTTGAATTTTTTGATGTTTTCAAAGTTGAGGTTGTTGTTGTATTTTCTGGTGTTTTTAATTGTTAAGATTTTAGTTGAATTTGTTGGCGTTTTTGAATGTTGAAGTTGTTGATGAATTTTTTGGTGTTTTTGATTGTTGAGGTTCTTTTTGAATTTGTTGGAGTTTTTCAATGTTGAGGTTGTTGTTCAATTTGTTGGTGTTTTGCAATGTTGACGTTGTTGTTGAATTTATTGGTGTTATCAATTTTTTTTTTGAAATTTTTTCTATTTTTCAACGTTTGGGTTGCCGTTGTATTTGTTGGTGTTTTTCAAAGTTGTAGTTGTTGTTGAATTTTTTGGTGTTTTTCATTGTTGAGGTTGTTGTTGAATTGTTTGATGTTTTTCATGGTTGAGGTTGTTGTTGAATTTGCTGCTGTTTTTCAACGTTGAGGTTGTTGTTGAATTTGTTGGTGATATTCAATATTGAGGTTGTTGTTGAATTTGTTGGTGATTTTCAATATTGAGGTTGCTGTTGAATTTATTGGTGTTATCAATGGTTTTTTTTAATTTTTTTGAATTTTTCAAAGTTGAGGTTGCAGTTGAATTTGATGCTGTTTTTCAATGTTGAGGTTGTTGAATTTTTTGGTGTTTTCAAAGTTGAGGTTGTTGTTGAATTTTTTGGTGTTTTTCATTGTTGAGGTTTTTGCAGAATTTGTTGGTGTTTTGGAATGTTGAGGTTGTTGTTGAATTTTTTGGTGTTTTTCATTGTCGAGGTTTTGGTTGAATTTGTTGGTGTTTTTGAATGTTGAGGTTGTTGTTGGATTTTTTGATGTTTTTCATTGCTGAATTTGCTGGTCTTTTTCAACGTTGAGTTTGTTGAATTTGTTGTGCTTTTTCAAAGTTGAAGTTGTTGTTGAATTTGTTGAATTTTTTGGTGTTTTTCGTTGTTGAGGTTGTTGTTGAATTTGTTGGTGATTTTCAATATTGAGGTTGTTGTTGAATTTATTGGTGTTTTCCATGGTTTTTTAAAAAAATTTTTTTATTTTTCAAAGTTGAGGTTGCAATTGAATTTGTTGGTGTTTTTCAATGTTGCGGTTGTTGAATTTTTTGGTGTTTTCGAAGTTGAGGTTGTTGTTGAATTTTTTGGTGTTTATCATTGTTGATTTTTATGTTGAATTTGATGGTGGTTTGGAATGTTCAGGTTGTTTTTGAATTTTTTGATGTTTTTCATTGTTGAGGTTTTTGTTGAATGTGATGATGATTTTCATTGTTGAAGTTGGTGTTTTGCATTGTTGAGGTTGTTGTTGTTGAATTTTTTGATGTTTTTCATTGCTGAGGTTGTTGTTGAATTTGTTTGCGATTTTCAATGTTGATTTTGTTGTTGAATTTGTTGGTGTTTTGCAATGTTAAGGTTTATGTTGAATTTTTTTGGTGTTTTCGAAGTTGATGTTGTTGTTGAATGTTTTGCTGTTTTTCATTGTTGAGGTTTATGTTGAATTTGTTGTTGTTTTTGAATGTTGAGGTTGTTGTTGAAATTTTTGATGTTTTTCATTGTTGAGGTTGTTGCTGAATTTTTTGGTGATTTTCAATGTTCAGTTAGTTGTAGAAATTTTTGGTGTTTTTCATTGTTGAGATTGTTGTTGAATTTATTGGTGTTTTTCAGTGTTGAGGTTTTTGTTGAATTTGTTTGTGTCTATGAATCTTGAGGTTGTTGTTGAATTTTTTGGTATTTTTCATTGTTGAGGTTGTTGTTGAATTTGCTGCTCTTTCTCAATGTTGATGTTGTTGAATTTGTTGGTGTTTTTCAAAGTTGAGGTTTATGTTGAATTTGTTGGTGACATTCAATATTGAGGTTGTTGATGAATTTGTTGGTGATTTTCAATATTGAGGTTGTTGTTGAATTGATTGGTGTTATCAATTGTTTTTTTTTAATTTTTTGTCATTTTCAAATTTGAGTTTGTTGTTTTTTTTGGTGTTTTTCATTGTTGAGGTTTTTGTTGAATTTGTTGTTGTTTTTGAATTTTGAGATTGTTGTTGAATTTTTTGATGTTTTTCACTGTTGAGGTTGTTGTTGTTGAACTTTCTGATGTTTTTCGTTGTTGAGGTTGTTGATGAATTTGTTGGTGATTTTCAATATTGAGGTTGTTGTTGAATTTACTGGTGTTTTGCCATGTTGAAATTGTTGTTGAATTCCTTGGTGTTTTTCAAAGATGAGGTTGTTGTTGAATTTTTTGGTCTTTTTGATTGTTAAGGTTTTTGTTGAATTTGATGGTGTTTTTGAATGTTGAGGTTGTTGTTGAATTTTTTTGTGTTTTTCATTATTGAGGTTCTTGTTGAAATTGTTGGTGTTTTGCCATGTTGAGGTTGTTGCTGAATTTAATGGTGTTATCAATGATTTTATTTTGAAATTTTTTCTATTTTTCAAAGTAGAGGTTGCAGTTGAATTTGTTGGGGTTTTTAAAAGTTGAGGTTGTTGTTGAATTTTTTGGTGTTTTCAGTGTTGAGATTTTTGTTGAATTTGTTGGTGTTTATGAATCTTGAGGTTGTTGTTGAATTTTTTGATGTTTTTCATTGTTGAGGTTGTTGTTGAATTTGTTGGTGTTTTTCATTGTTGAAGTTGCAGTTGAATTTGTTAGTGTTTGTGAATGTTGAGGTTGTTGTTGAATTTGTTGCTGATTTTCAATATTGAGGTTGTTGTTGAATTTGTTGGTGTTTTTCATTGTTGGGGTTGTTGTTGATATTTTTGGTATTTTCATTGTTGAGGTTTTTGTTGAATTTGTTGGTTTTTTTGAATGTTGAGGTTGTTGAATCTGTTGGTGTTTTTCAAAGTTGCGGGTCTGGTTGAATTTTTTGTTGTTTTTCATTGATGAGGTTTCTGTTGATTTTGTTTGTGTCTTTAAATGTTGAAGATGTTGATGAATTTTTTGTTGTTTTTCATATATTGAGGTTGTTGTTGAATTTATTAGTGTTATCAATGGTTTTTTTTTAACTTTTTTGTAATTTTCAAAGTTGAGTTTCCATTTGAATTTGTTGGTGTTTTTCAACGTTGAGGTTGTTGTTGAATTTGTTGGTGTTTTTGAAGTTTTGGTTGTTGTTGAATTTTTTGATGTTTTTCATTGTTGCGGTTGATGTTGATTTGCTGCTCTTTTTTAATGTTGAGGTTGTTGAATTTGATGGTGTTTTTCAATGTTGAGGTTGTTTCATTTGTTGGTCTTTTTCAAAGTTGAGGTTGTTGATTCTTTTGGTGTTTTTCATTGTTGAGGTTTTTGTTGAATTTGTTTATGTTTTTGAATGTTGAGGCTGTTGTTGAATTTTTTGGTGTTTTTCATTGTTGAGGTTGTTGTTGAATTTGTTGGTGTTTTTGAATGTTGAGGTTGTTGTTGAATTTGTTGTTGATTTTCAATGTTGGGGTTGTTTTTGAATTTTTTGCTGTATTTCATTGTTAAGGTTGTTGTTGAATTTGTTGATGATTTTCAATGTTGAGGTTATTGTTGAATTTGTTGGTGATTTTCAATATTGAGGTTGTTGTTCAATTTATTGATGTATTCAATGTTTATTTTTGAATCTTTTTGTATTTTTCAATGTTGAGGTTGTAGTTGATTTAGTTGCTGTTTTTCAATGTTGAGGTTGTTGTTGAATTTTTTGGTGATTTGCATTGTTGAGGTCGTTGTTGTTGAATTTTTTGATGTTTTTCATTGCTGAGGTTGTTGATGAATTTGTTGGTGATTTTCAATATTGAGGTTGTTGTTGAATTTATTGGTGTTATCAATGTTGATTTAAAAACCTTTTTGTGTTTTTCAAATTTGAGGTTGCAGTTGAATTTGTTGTTGATTTTCAATGTAGAGGTTGATGAATTTATTGATGTTTTTCAAATTTGAGGTTGTTGTTGAATTTTTTGGTGTTTTTCATTGTTGAGGTTTTTGTTGAATTTGATGTTGATTTTCAATGTTGAGGTTGTTGTTGAATTTGTTGCTGTTTTTCATTGTTGAGGTTGTTGTTGATTTTTTTGATGTTATTCATTGCTGAGGTTGTTGTTGAATTTGTTGGTGATCTTCAAAATTGAGGTTGTTGCTGAATTTAATGGTATTATCAATATTTTTTTTGAACTTTTTTGTATTTTTCAAAGTTGATGTTGCAGTTGAATTTGTTGGTGTTTTTCAGTGTCGAGGTTATTGCATTTGTTGGTGTTTTTCAAAGTTGACGTTCTTGTTGAATATTTTAGTGTTTTTCAAAGTTGAGGTTTTTGTTGAATTTGTTCCTGTTTTTTCAATGTTGAGGTTGGTTTATTTGTTGGTGTTTTTCAAAGTTGAGGTTG
>NW_027598600.1:0-40694 GCF_964194155.1 Cetorhinus maximus
CCTCAACCCCTTCTCCAGACCCCCACCCCCTCAGCCCCTCCTCCAGACCCCCACCCCCTCAATCCCTCCTCCAGACCCCCACCCCCTCAATCCCTCCTCCAGACCCCCACCACCTCAATCCCTCCTCCAGACCCCCACCTCCTCAACCCCTCCTCCAGACTCCCACCCCCTCAACTCCTCCTCCAGACCCCCACCCCCTCCTCCAGACCCGCACCCCCTCAACCCCTCCTCCAGACCCGCACCCCCTCAACCCCTCCTCCAGACCCCCACACCCTCAACACCTCCTCCAGACCCCCACCCCTCAACCCCTCCTCCACCCCCGCACCCCCTCAACCCTTCCTCCACACCCACACTCCCTCAACACCTCCTCCACACCCCCACCCCCTCCACCCCTCCACACCCCTCAACCCCTCCACCCCCTTCAACCCCTCCACTCCCTCAACACCCCCTCAACCCCTCCACTCCCCCAACCCCACCACCACCTCAACCCCTCCCAAACCCCCCCCTTCCCACCCCCTCAACTCCCCCCACTCCCACATGGATTTACACAAACCAAGAGCAGGCGCTACTCTCTCCTGTGCGATCCCGTCTAAACTCATAAAGATTAGGCGCCAGGAGTAGGCCATTCGGCCCCTCGGGCCTACTCGTTCCCCCATTCGATGCGATCGTGGCTGATCTGACTGTGACCTCAACTCCACCTTCCTGCCTGTCCCTCTCCCTCCTGTCCCTCCCCCCATAAACCTCGACTCCCCTCGTCGATCAAAACTCTGTCTAACTCGGCCTCGGATATATTCAGTGACCCGGCCTCTGCTGTTCTCTGGGGGGGAGAGAATCCCACAGACTGACCCCCCTCAGAGAGAAAGAAATTGCTCCTCGTTCATAAGGATGGCCCCAAGGGATGAGGAACTTCAGTGACGTGGGTGGGTGGGTGAGTGGGGGAAGTGGGAGCTGTTCATCTTGGCGCAGAGAAGGTCGAGAGGAGGTTTTATGGAGGCGTTCAAAATTGTGAGGGGTCTGGGCAGAGTTGATAGGGGGGAAAACCGCTCCCGTCGGCAGAAGGATGGAGAGCCAGGGGGCGCCGATTTGAGGGGGACGGGCAAAAAGAATCATCGGAGACGCGAGGAGAAACCTATTTGGGCGGCGAGCGGTTAGGATGTGGAGTGCGGTGCCTGAGAGTGCGGGGGAGGCAGGTTCAATCGGGGGCATTCAAGAGGGAGTCAGATTGCTACCTGAAAAGGAAGAATGTGGAGGACGATGGTCGGGGGCGGTGGGGGAGTGAGGGGGGGGGGGGGATTTAAATTCATAATCATAAATCTGGAATTGGAATTAGGAAGCCAGTTTCAGTCACAGGGACCGTGACAATCATCATCGATTGTCGTAAAAAAAACACCCCATCTGGTTCAAGAACTCTCTACTTCAGAGAGCCAGCACAGACATGATGGACTGAATGGCCTCCTAGTGTGCTAGGATAACCATTCTAGCCTTCCCTTCCATCTTAAATGGGAGACTGCTGACTTGGAGATTAGTGCTAGATTCCAACCCCACGAGGGGGGGAAACATCCTCTCAGCATCCACCCTGTCAAGCACCCACCCCACCCCACCCTCAGGATCTTACCTGTTTCCATAAGATCACCTCTCGTTCTTCTGAACTCCAATGGGTACCGGCCCAACCTGCTCAACCTTTCCCCATGAGACAAACCCCCCCACTTCATCCCGGGAATCGGCCGAGTGAACCTTCTCTGAACAGCTTCCAGCGCAAGTACGTTCCCCCCTTAAGTAAGGAGACCAGAACTCTACGCAGTACTTCGGCTGCAGACTCGCCAACGCCCTGTCCAGTTGTAGCAAGACTTCCCGACTTTTATGCTCCACACCCCCCTGCAATAAAGGCCGACACTCCATGCGCCCTCCTCGTTGCTTGCTGTACCTGCGTACTGACTTTTTTGTGATTCATGCCCCAGGACACCCAGGTCCTTCGGTACCGCAGCATTCCCGGATTTGCCACGACGAGTGCTGGGGATCGAAGCTTGAGGGCTTGTTTCCGATGGGCAACTGGTACAGAGGACTCCCTGGGGCTGGGGTGCGGTGGGGTGGGAGTGGGTGAGGGGGAAGAGCGCAGGATGCGGGCAGGAGACCCCTTGCCTGACCAGCCGAGCCTCGTGCCCACCGCCAGCCGCCAGAAGCTGCCGCCGGTCTCCGCTGCCTTTTCTCACCCTCCTCTGCCCTTCTCTCCTACCCGCCAGGCCATTCTGACGCTCAGCCTCTCCTACATGGTCGGGGTGATCGCCTCCACCTACAGCACCTCCTCCGTCATGATCGCTCTGGGCTCCACAGTGGCTGTCTGCTTCGCAGTCATCCTCTTTGCCAGTCAGGTGAGCAGAAGTCAGGCTGGGTGGGGGTTGGGGGGGGGGTGGGTGCAATGGGAAGGGTGGGGAAGTCAACAGTCCATCCACGACAGCACCTTCCAAACCCACGGCCGCTAGAAGGACCAAGGGCAGCAGACGCACGGGGAACACCACCACCTGGAAGATCCCCCTCCGACCCACACTCGCCGTCCCGACCTGGAAATATATCGACGGCTCCTTCACTGTCGCCGGGTCAAAATCCTGGGAACTCCCTCCCCAACAGCACGGCGGGTGTACCTACACCGCACGGACTACAGTGGTTCGAGAAGGCGGCTCACCCACCACCTTCTCGAGGGGGCAATTAGGGAGGGGCATCAAATGCTGGGTCTGGCCCAGCGACGTTCACAACCAAGGAGTGAATAAGACAGCTAAAGCTGGAGTCAGTGCCATCTCCCCTCCGGTGTAGTGGCACCAATCTGCGTCCTGGGAGATTCTACAGGGTGAGGTTAAAAATCAGAAGGACGATGGTTTCCATTATCCTTAATGTCAAATGCCATTGAGGGTAATGACTACTCTCGGTCACTCTCGCTGAGAGATGTCCCCATTGAGGGTAATGACTACTCTCGGTCACTCTCACTCAGAGATGTCCCCATTGAGGGTAATGACTACTCT
Organism: Cetorhinus maximus; assembly: GCF_964194155.1. NCBI lineage: Eukaryota > Metazoa > Chordata > Chondrichthyes > Lamniformes > Cetorhinidae > Cetorhinus > Cetorhinus maximus. The sequence continues at coordinate 3,015 of NW_027598600.1, forward strand.
CAGTCACTCTCACTCAGAGATGTCCCCATTGAGGGTAATGACTACTCTCGGTCATTCTCACTGAGAGATGTCACCATTGAGGGTAATGACTACTCTCAGTCACTCTCACTCAGAGATGTCCCCATTGAGGGTAATGACTACTCTCGGTCACTCTCACTCAGAGATGTCACCATTGAGGGTAATGACTACTCTCGGTCATTCTCACTGAGAGATGTCACCATTGAGGGTAATGACTACTCTCAGTCACTCTCACTCAGAGATGTCCCCATTGAGGGTAATGACTACTCTCAGTCACTCTCACTGAGAGATGTCACCATTGAGGGTAATGACTACTCTCGGTCATTCTCACTGAGAGATGTCACCATTGAGGGTAATGACTACTCTCGGTCATTCTCACTGAGAGATGTCACCATTGAGGGTAATGACTACTCTCAGTCATTCTCACTGAGAGATGTCCCCATTGAGGGTAAAGACTACTCTCAGTCACTCTCACTGAGAGATGTCACCATTGAGGGTAATGACTACTCTCGGTCATTCTCACTGAGAGATGTCACCATTGAGGGTAATGACTACTCTCGGTCATTCTCACTGAGAGATGTCACCACTGAGGGTAATGATTACTCTCGGTCATTCTCACTGAGAGATGTCCCCATTGAGGGTAAAGACTACTCTCAGTCACTCTCACTGAGAGATGTCCCCATTGAGGGTAATGGCTACTCTCGGTCACTCTCACTGAAATGTCCCCATTGAGGGTAAAGACTACTCTCCGTCACTCTCACTCAGAGATGTCCCCATTGAGGGTAATGACTACTCTCAGTCACTCTCACTGAGAGATGTCCCCATTGAGGGTAATGACTACTCTCAGTCACTCTCACTGGGAGATGTCCCCATTGAGGGTAAAGACTACTCTCGGTCACTCTCACTGAGAGATGTCCCCATTGAGGGTAATGACTACTCTCAGTCACTCTCACTGAGAGATATCCCCATTGAGGGTAAAAACTACTCTCAGTCACTCTCGCTGAGAGATGTCCCCATTGAGTGTAAAGACTACTCTCGGTCACTCTCGCTGACAGATGTCCCCATTGAGGGTAACGACTACTCTCGGTCACTCCCTCTTTTTCCGGGAGATGTTCCCATTGAGAGTAATGGCTGCTCTCAGTCACTCCCTCTCTTTCTGGGAGATGTTCCCATTGAGAGTGATGGCTGCTCCTGGTCACTCCTTCTTTCTGGGAGATGTCTCCATTGAGAGTAATGGCTGCTCACGGTCACTCCCTCTCTTTCTGCGAGATGTCCCCATTGGGGGGTAATGGCTGCTCTCGGTCACTCCCTCTTTCTGAGAGATGTTCCCATTGAGAGTAATGGCTGCTCCTGGTCACTCCCTCTTTCTGGGAGATGTTCCCATTGAGAGTGATGGCTGCTCCTGGTCACTCCCTCTTTCTGGGAGACGTCCCCATTGAGAGTAATGGCTGCTCACGGTCACTGCCTGTTTCCGGGAGATATCCCCATTGAGAGCAATGGCTGCTCACGGTCACTCCCTGTTTCCGGGAGATATCCCCATTGAGAGTGATGGCTACTCTCGGTCACTCCCTCTTTCTGGGAGATGTCCCCATTGAGGGTAATGGCTGCTCCTGGTCACTTCCTGTTTCTGGGAGATATCCCCATTGAGAGTGATGGCTACTCTTGGTCACTCCCTCTTTCTGGGAGATGTCCCCATTGAGAGTGATGGCTGCTCCTGGTCACTCCCTGTTTCTGGGAGATGTCTCCATTGAGAGTGATGGCTGCTCCCGGTCACTATCTGGGGTGGTGCTACCCGACCCTTTACCCCCTCGTGACCACTTGTGGAGCAAGTGCGGCGGTGAGGGTGGGTGTGGGGGTGGGGTTCCCCTTTCAGGCTGTCGAGCAGGTCGCGAGGTTGAGTGCGGCGGCAAGTGTTGAAGCTGCAATTGACCCTACCATTCCGCAGCTTTCCTCTCGCAGCAGGAACCTGACCTCGAGGGTCTGTCCATTCATCCAGGCCCACCAATAGAGGGGGGGGGGGGGTAAGAAACCCCCTCGAGGATTGAACGGTGCCTCGCGGCCGAGCTCCACCCATCGCTGCCGCGGGGCTCCCCCATCTCGTGCCCCCACTGGAGGTCGGGACCCGCAGGTTAGAAAGCCCCGATCTGGGGGCTCGTCCTGCACTGTGAACAAAGTTGCACTCGCTCAGCAGTCTCTCCTCCGGTATGCGTGTATCTGAGGAGACCTCCCATCTCTGCCGCTGGCTGATGACTCCATAGCCCCATCACTCACGCTCTCTCTCTTTCTCTCTCTGTCTCTCCCCACCTTCCGTCTCCGCAGACCCGGTTCGACTTCACCCTGTGCTACGGCTTCCTCCTGGTCTCCTCCATCGTCCTCTTCATGTTCGGCTTCTTCTGCATCTTCTTCTACAGCCGCATAATGGAAATCGTCTACGGCTCACTGGGAGCCCTGCTCTTCTCCGTCGTAAGTAGACCCCGGCCCCTTCCACCAGCACCAGCCCCAATTCCCCCCCTCCCCGCCCCGACTACCAACCCCCACCCACCCCGCCGCATCCTGCAATCATCATCGGACCCACATGTCTTTGCTGAAGACGGGGAGGTTGAACTCGCCGCCTGTCCCCGTGGGTTAATGCCCACCAGGGTGCAGAGTCGAGCTGCTACTAAGACAGGGAGATTGCCCGGGCATCAATCTCAGAGAGTTGGGGATGGAAGCGGAGGAGCAAAGGGGTCGGAAGTAGGAAGAAGGGGATGGCCGACCAAGCCAAAGCAGTGATCTCCTGCTCGCTGTCTCCTGACAGCTGCTGGGACAAGCGAGCAACTGAGAAGGTGACGGGACTTGCAGGTTTCGGGCTAAAGCACAGGGTTAGATACAGAGTAAATCTCCCTCTACACTGTGCCCCATCAAACACTCCCAGGACAGGTACAGCACGGGGTTAGATACAGAGTAAAGCTCCCTCTACACTGTCCCCATCAAACACTCCCAGGACAGGTACAGCACGGGGTTAGATACAGAGTAAAGCTCCCTCTACACTGTCCCCATCAAACACTCCCAGGACAGGTACAGCACGGGGGTTAGATACAGAGTAAAGCTCCCTCTACACCGTCCCCATCAAACACTCCCAGGACAGGTACAGCAAGGGGGTTAGATACAGAGTAAAGCTCCCTCTACACCGTCCCCATCAAACACTCCCAGGACAGGTACAGCACGGGGTTAGATATAGAGTATAGCTCCCTCTACACTGTCCCCATCAAACACTCCCAGGACAGGAACAGCACGGGGTTAGACACAGAGTAAAGCTCCCTCCACACCGTCCACATCAAACACTCCCAGGGCAGGGACAGCACGGGGTTAGATACAGAGTAAAGCTCCCTCTACACTGTCCCCATCAAACACTCCCAGGACAGGTACAGCACGGGGTTAGATACAGAGTAAAGCTCCCTCTACACTATCCCCATCAAACATTCCCAGGACAGGTACAGCACGGGGTTAGGCAGAGACTAACCGTCCCCATTCCCTTACCCATGAGAAGGGTAGCATTCATTCCTTCTGCCCGGAGCTCAGGGTGGGTGTCCACATGCCTGACCCAGCACGGAGCTCTCCCTGAGAAGCTTTGCCCACTTCTTCGTCCTGTCTTGCAGTTCCTGGCCGCCGACATTCAGCTCATCCTGGCCAAGCATCGCTACAGCCTGAGCCCCGAGGAGTACATCTTTAGCGCACTGATCCTCTACCTGGACATCATCAACATCTTCCTGTACATCCTGATGATCGTCGGAAGTGACCGCTAGCTCTCGAAGGGGCGCTGGGGTGGAGCGCGGGCAGAGAGAGAGAGGAGAGGGATGGCTGAACCTCGAGATACGGCAGGCACGTGGGTGGGTGGGGGGCCTGATCTTCTCACGTTATCCTCTCGCTAACCCACCATAGAAAGATCTTGCCCCCACCGCCACCCGCCTCAGATGCGGTTCCCCTGCAACCGTGCCCTACGCTTCACCCTCCGGGGTTGGATCCACTTGCCCATTGGAAATTTCTGTTGACGCTCGATGGGTTGTACCTCGTCTCCCATGCACACCCAAAGGAGCGTCGTGCTCCTGGTATTATTATTATTAATAAAGTATTTTGTAAATCCAGAACAGCTGAGACAAGTGTTTCTTCGCCGACTCGGGGTTTAGGGCTGCCCAACGTCCCCTCGGGTTACGCCAGAGTCCCGAGTGCCGCCGGGGAAGGGAGAGTGGGCAGGATAAGTCCACGTGACAACTGGCAGGAGCCAATCTGTGCTCAGCTCATGCCCACCACACTCCCGCAACACAAGCACCGATTGGGTGGCTCGGTCACTCTCCTCGTGCTCTGATTGGACGGCGTTCTCTCTCCCCGCGCTCCGATTGGACGGTGCTCACTCTTTCTCTCTCCCCGCGCTCCGATTGGACGGTGCTGACTCTTTCTCTCTCCCCGTGCTCCGATTGGACGGTCCGCACTCTCTCTCTCTCTCTCTCTCCCCGCGCTCTGATTGGATGGTGCTCACTCTTTCTCTCTCCCCACGCTCCGATCGGACGGTCCTCACTCTCTCTCTCTCTCCCCACGCTCCAATTTGACTGCGCACTCTTTCTCTCTCCCTGCACGCTGATTGGACTGTGCTCACTCTCTCTCCCCGCACTCTGATTGGACGGTGCTCTCTCTCTCTCTCTCTCCCCGCACTCCGATTGGACGGTGCTCTCTCTCTCTCCCCGCACTCTGATTGGACGGTGCTCTCTCTCTCTCCCCGCACTCTGATTGGACGGTGCTCTCTCTCTCTCTCTCTCCCCGCACTCCGATTGGACGGTGCTCTCTCTCTCTCCCCGCACTCTGATTGGACGGTGCTCTCTCTCTCTCTCTCCCCGCACTCCGATTGGACGGTGCTGTCTCTCTCTCTCTCTCCCCGCACTCCAATTGGACGGTGCTCTCACTCTCTCCCCGCACTCCGATTGGACGGTGCTGTCTCTCTCTCTCTCTCTCCCCGCACTCCGATTGGACGGTGCTGTCTCTCTCTCCCTCTCTCCCCGCACTCCGATTGGACGGTGCTCTCTCACTCTCCCCTCACACTCAGACTGGACGGTACAATTACTCAGAGCACACAAAGCCACTTTTTAAAAATTGTCAAGACCTTTTAATCAAAATGCTGCGGTTTTTTTAATCTGCTGAAGAGTACGGAGCGTAAAGGGTATCCAGCAGCCGCCGGACATCGCGTCAGACACACCACTTGAAGCTTGTAACCTTGAATCGTCCACATCATCTACATCGTTAAACGCCCAATCGGTGGCAAAAAAAAACGACGCGTTCCCAATCGGATGCTGCTCGACTGTCGGCCGTTTCCGCTCCCCACCCACCCCCCCGAAGCCCCCTTTTTCAACCAGACATACAAAAAATATTGAAAATAAGTTCAAAGAAAATGTCACACACGAAACAAAAACAAACCACCTTTTGTAAACGTCCCGACGATTTCTGGCCGGGGTTGGGCGCGTGGCTGCGAGCCGGAGATTGACCCTCAGTTCCCCAAGAGCCCAGGTCGATCCTGGAGGGTGGGCAACCCTCGTCGCGCCACCTGCCCACACCCTTCACCATCCCCCCCACCCTCTCCCCACGACAACCACCACCCTCCCCTCCACCTCCTGCAGGGGTGTCCCTCAGGTGTACCTGAGAGAGCTACACGCCGCCCAGAGGGGAGACTTGCATTCACGTAGCACCTTTCGCAGCCTCGAGACGCCTCCCACCCCCGACCCTCTCACCCGCCCCCCCGCCAACAAAGCTCCTCGCAACCGATGGTGTCGCCACGGCGACCCCATTTGCACCACCAAACACGGTCCCGGCTTTGGTCACGCCGGCCAAGGGGTAAATACCGGGGCCCCCAGGACGCCTCCCTCCACCACCACCCCCACCCCCCCCCCACCCCCAGCTCTTCTTCCAATGGCAGCCGTGGAACTCCTGGCGTCCGTTTGGATCCAGAGTGAACAGGAGGCAAAGAAGCCAGTCCCACAATGGCGCCCACAGTGACGGGAGCCGGAGGGGAGTACAGAAAGAACGTGGTGAGTGGGTTTTCCGAATGCCAATTCTTCCTGAAGGTGGAAGCCTGGAATATGTTTAGGCCCCCTCCCCCGTTTTTTTAAAATTTAGGTTGATGTCCTCCAAAAGTACAGAACACCGGCGCGGGTTGGGGAGGAAGAGGAAGTCTTCTTGCAGGGGTTATAACATCGGAGGATGTCCTCCAAAAGTACAGAACACCGACGTGGGTTGAGGGAAGAGGAAGTCTTCTTGCAGGGGTTATAACATCACAGGATGTCCTCCAAAAGTACAGAACTCCAGCGTGGGTTGGGGAGGTTGGGGAAGTCTTCTTGCAGGGGTTATAACATCGGAGGATGTCCTCCAAAAGTACAGAACACCGACGTGGGTTGAGGGAAGAGGAAGTCTTCTTGCAGGGGTTATAACATCACAGGATGTCCTCCAAAAGTACAGAACGCCGGCGTGGGTTGGGGAGGAAGAGGAAGTTTTCTTGCAGGGGTTATAACATTACAAGATGTCCTCCAAAAGTACAGAACACCGGCACGGGTTGGGGAGGAAGAGGAAGTCTTCTTGCAGGGGTTATAACATCGGAGGATGTCCTCCAAAAGTACAGAACTCCGGCGTGGGTTGGGGAGGTTGGGGAAGTCTTCTTGCAGGGTTTACAACATCGGAGGATGTCCTCCAAAAGTACAGGACACCAACGTGGGTTGAGGGAAGAGGAAGTCTTCTTGCAGGGGTTATAACATCACAGGATGTCCTCCAAAAGTACAGAACTCCAGCGTGGGTTGTTGGGGGGGTGGCGCGGAGGAAGAGAGCAAGTCCTCTTGCAGGGGGTCACAACATCGCAGTGATGTTTACGTGCCATGTTAATCGGGCGAGCGGTATAAACCACAGCCGGGAAACTAGCGTTCCTCCGGACCTCTGCTGCCTGCACATCCCCTTACCTCGCAACAAACCCCACACCCGACCCCCGCCACCACACCTCACGCTCCCTGACCGCCTCCCAGCCAGGTTCATGCCTCAATCTTCAAACACCCATTCTTGTTTTCCAATTCCTCCAACCCCCACCCACCAGCCCACCTCCTTTAAGACTCTCCTTAAGACCTATGCCCGCCACCCACCCCCCTCCACCCAGCTTTCGCTCGGCTGTCCGAGGGGCTCCTCTGCCCGGCCTGGTGTCTTGTTCTGCTCGGTAACAATCTTGTGAAGGCACTTGGGGGGGAGGGGGGGCTGTTTCGCTTTTAAAAGGTGCCAAACGAATGCGAGTTGTTTTTGTTGCTGTGCTGCCTGTCGCGCCGCAGGTGGTTGCTCACCACAGCGAGGCGAAGTTAAACCGGACCTTGAGCAGGTATCTCATGTGGACCTGCGTCGGATTGTAGACCACGTACTCGTTGTAGTTCAGGGTGTAGCCATTCTGGTTCTCCACCCCGGTCTCCGTCACAGGGCCCATGGGAACCAGTGCGCCGTTACTGCACGAGACGTTGGGGGGGGTCGAGGGGAGGGGAGGCGGGAGGGGTCCGAGGGGAGGGGAGGCGGGAGGGGTCCGAGGGGAGGGGAGGCGGGAGGGGTCCGAGGGGAGGGGAGGCGGGAGGGGTCCGAGGGGAGGGGAGGCGGGAGGGGTCCGAGGGGAGGGGAGGCGGGAGGGGTCCGAGGGGAGGGGAGGCGGGAGGGGTCCGAGGGGAGGGGAGGCGGGAGGGGTCCGAGGGGAGGGGAGGCGGGAGGGGTCCGAGGGGAGGGGAGGCGGGAGGGGTCCGAGGGGAGGGGAGGCGGGAGGGGTCCGAGGGGAGGGGAGGCGGGAGGGGTCCGAGGGGAGGGGAGGCGGGGGGGGGGGGCAAGGGGAGGGGGCAGGGTTGGGGCCGAGGGGAGGGACAGAGAGAAAAACGGCAGAAGGAGAGGGGGGGTGGGGGAAAGAGAGAGAGAGAGAGAAAAAACACAAAAAACATGTTAAAAGGAAAACAGGAGCGGGGAATTCCAGCTACAAAATCCGCCGGGAAGCATAACCTCAGCAAATCTGGCGGAAAATCCGTAAAATCCTCGCTGTCACGGGGATAGTCCCCTGTCACGGAGCGAAGGGGGTGTCCAGCTGGGCTGTGACACCCCATGGGTGCTCTCTCTCTTTCCAAAATGGCGGCACCGTGGCAACGTCGCAAAGTGCATCAGCCTATCTGCACACAGAAAGATCCCACAGTACAGCGGAGCCCGTCATCCGAGCTCTTTTTCCAATCGCTCGGGCCGAGGGATGAAACGTTGGGCCAGGAGACATTCTCCTCCCGTCCTTTATTCTTTCCTGGGATGTGGGCGTCGCCGGCGAGGCCCCAGCGTTTCCCGCCCGCCCCTTAATTGCCCCTCGATCCCAGTGTCTTGGTCGGCCATTTCGACCAAGGGGCAGGTAACAGTCGACCACATTGGCTGTCCTACAACGAGTGCAGCCGAGTGCATGCCTGGGAGTTTGGTGAGTGGGGGAGTTCGGGGAGGAGGGGTAGGAGGTCTTCCTTAATTTCTGCCTTTTCTGACTTTTTTGCCCTGTAAAGAATTAGTTCTTACTCTACTACAGGGAAAGGGGCTAGCTGTTTGGTGAACAACTAGTAATTGGTTAACATCTATTCTATTTTAAAGGTTTAAAATAGTACAGGAACAGGTGGTAAGGTTAACAAGATACATAAAAAAAGGTGAACAATTAAGTAATATAGCTAAGTAGTTAATTAAATCACATTAAGGACGTGTGGCTCAGTTCATAGCACCCTCGCCTTTAAATCAGAGGGTTGTGGGTTCATGTCCCACTCCCGGAAACCAAGAACTGTGATTGTACTCAAAAGAGTTGCAAGCTGTGACTGTTGATAACTCAAAAGAGTTTAAGGACGGCAGGACAGGTGACATGTCATGGCTGCAGCATGTGGGTGCTCCTGGAGGCCAGTGTGATGCAGGACAAACATGCTTGCTCTAAGTTTTGCGGCTCCAGGAACTTCAGCTCAAGATTCATTGAGCTGGAGGCCGAACTGCAGACACTACAGCACATCAGGGACAAGGGAAAGCTACCCGGATGCTTTGTACCAAGGGGCAAGTCACACCCCTTAGGATAGGGTCTTCAGATTTGGTCAGTGGTCAGGGACAGGAGGGTGTGACTGCAAGTGAGGCTGGTTAGGGGACCCAGAGGGCAGCAGTGCAGGAGCCTTAGCCTCTGCAATTGTCCAATGTGGAGGGGGTGGGGGGTGCGCGTTTGAGGTTCTCACAGCTTGTTTGGATATGAGTAGGGGCTGCAGGGTGGATGAGCTAACTGGCCATGGCACCATGGTACAAGAAGCCTTTCAAGTGGGGGAAGCAAAAGCTTAGTTGTAGGAGGCAGAGGGTGATGACAGAAGGATGCTTTAGTGACTGGAAGCCAGTGTCCAGTGGCGTACCACAGGGATCTGTGCTGGGACCCCTATTATCCATCATTTATATAAATGACATAGATGACTATGTGGGGCGTAGGATTAGTAAGTTCGCGAATGACACAAACATTGGCCGGCTGGTTAACAATGAGGTTGAGTGTCTTGGGCTACAGGAAGATATAGACGGGATGGTCAAATGGGCAGATAAGTGGCAGATGGAATTTAACCCTGAAAAGTGAGAGGTGATACACTTTGGAAGCAGTAATTTGACAAGGAAGTATTCAATGAACGGCATGGCACTAGGAAGTTCTGAGGAACAAAGGGACCTTGGCGTGTGTGTCCATAGATCTCTGAAGGCGGAGGGGCATGTTAGTGGGGTAGTGAAAAAGGCATATGGGACACTTGCCTTTATCAATCGAGGCATAGATTACAAAAATAGGGAGGTCATGTTGGAGTTGTATAGAACCTTGGTGAGGCCACAGCTGGAGTACTGTGTGCAGTTCTGGTCGCCACATTATAGGAAGGATGTGATTGCATTGGAGGGGGTGCAGAGGAGATTCAACAGGATGTTGCCTGGGATGAAACATTTAAGTTATGAAGAGAGGTTGGATAGACTTGGGTTGTTTTCACTGGAGCAGAGAAGACTGAGGGAAGCGACCTGATCGAGGTGTACAAGATTGAGGGGTATGGACAGGGTGGATAGGGAGCAGCTGTTCCCCTTAGTTGAAGGGTCAGTCACAAGGGGACACAAGTTCAAGGTGAGGGGCAGAAGGTTTAGGGGGGATGTGAGGAAAAACTTCTTTTACCCAGAGGGTGGTGAGGGTCTGGAATGCGCTGCCTGGGAGGGTGGTGGAGGCGGGTTGCCTCACATACTTTAAAAAGTACCTGGATGAGCACTCGGCATGTCCTAACATTCAAGGCTAGGGGTCGAGCGCTGGTCAATGGGATTAGGAAGGTAGGTCAGGTGTTTCTCACGTGTCGATGCAGACTCGATGGGCCGAAGGGCCTTTTCTGCACTGTGAGATTCTGTGATTCTGTGAATGTAGTGGTAGTAGGGGGGCAGAATAGCAAGGGGGATTGGCGCTGTACCCTGCAGCAAAGAGCGAGAGTCCAGGCGGCCGCGTTGCCTGCCCAGCGCCAGGGCTCGGACGTCTGCTGAGGGCTGGAGAGGAAATTACAGTGGGAGCGGGGAGGATCCAGCCGCAGTCCATGTAGGTACCAAAGATACTGAGCCTTTAGTTTTGTCCTTATATTATTTTGGTAACCTCTGGGCTTATCTGTTGATTTAGTCTTAGATTTGTTCTCTCTGTCCCTTTCTGTTTATAAGTTCCCGCATTAATACCTCTCTCTCTTGCCTTGTCCCTGCCCAGATTTGATCCTTTGCCCCCACTATTCAGTCTAAAATCCTCTCTAGTTCCCCGAGTAGAGATAAAACTAGGAAATAGGTTCTGCATAAACAGCATGAGGAGCTAGGCACTAAATTAAAAAGTAGAACCTCAAAAGGTAATAATCTCTGAATTAGCCATGCGCAAATTGGCGTAGGGTACATAAAATTATAGAGATGAGTGCGTGGCTCAAAGACTTGTGTGTGGGGGGAGTGGGTTCCAGTTTTGGGGCATTGGCACCAGCACTGGGGGAAATGGGGGCAATACCGCCGGGACGGTCTACACCCGCACCGTACTGGGACCAGTTTTTCTAGTGAGCCACAAAACTCAGGAACTAGAGAGGATTTTAAACTGAATAGTGGGGGGCGGGCAAAGGGTCAAATAGAGTAAAGAGTGGAGACACGGCAAGAGAGAGAGGTATTAATGTGCGAACTTATAAACAGGAAGTTGCCAGAGAGAACAAATCTAAGACTAAATCAAAAGATAAGGCTAGAGGTTACCAAAATAATAAAAGGACAAAACTAAAGGCTCGGTATCTGAATGCACATAGCATTCAAAACAAAATGGAGGGACTGATAGCACAACTAGAAATAAATAAGTACGGCCTGGTAGCCATTCGAGAGATATGGCTGCAGGATGGCATATTGGGACCTGAATTTTGAAGGGTACGTGACACTTGGGAAGGATGAGAAGCTAGGAAAAGGTGGAGGGGTGGCTCTGTCAGTTAACGGTGGTATTAGCACAATAGAGAGGGATGGCCTTAGTTCAGGGAACCAGGATGTGGAAGTGGTTTTGGATAGAGATGAGAAACGATAAAGGCAGGAAGTCACTTGTGGGAGTGACGTACAGGCCCCCCTAACAGTAACCACAGGGTAGGACACAGTATGGGGGAAATAATAACAGGAGCTCGTCAGAAAGCTAATCATGGGGAATTTTAATCGACATGTACACTAGAAAAATCAGATGGACAAAGGTAGCCTCGACGGGGAGTTCATAGAATGTTTTCAGGATAGTTTCTCAGAACTTTCTCGGTTCTGGAGCCAACCAGAAAGCAGGCTGTACTAGACCTGGTATTGTGCAACGAGTTAAGAGTTCATTGATGACCTCCTAGTGAAACGGTCCCAAGGTAAGGTACCAGCGATCATAACATGATTGAATTGTACATTCAGTTTGAGGGAGAGAAGAGTGGGTCTAATAATTGTATTTTAAACTTAAATAAGGGCAAATATGAGGGCATAAAAGCAGAGCTAGCTAAAGTGAACTAGCAAATGTGGTTAAGGGATAGGTCGATAGAGGTGCAGTGGCTGACGTTTAAAGGGGTATTTCAGGGTGCACAGAATAGATATATTCCAACGAGAAAGAAGAAGAATTCCAAGGAGAGGGCCTACCATCTGTGGTTAACTAAAAAAGTCAAAGATAGTATCAAAGTTAAAAAAAAAGCATATAACTGCACAAAGATAGGTGGCAGGTCAGAAGACCAGACAAAGTATAAAAAAAACAGCAAAGAATGACTAAATGATTAATACGGAGGGAAAAATTAGAGTGTGAGAGAAAACTAACCAGTAATATAAAGACAGGTAAATAAGAGTTTCTATAGATATTTTAAAAAGAAAAGAATTAACAAAGTGAGCATTGGTCCTATAGAAAGTGAGTCTGGGGAATTAATAATGGGAGATAAATGGATGGCAGATGAAGTGAACAGGTATTTTGCATCAGTCTTCACTATAGAGGATACAAGTAACATCCCAGAAATAACTGTTAATCAAGAAATGGAAGGGAGGGAGGAACTCAGGAAAATTACAAATCACCGGGAAAGTGGTCCTGAGCAAATTGTTGGAGCTGAGGGCTGACAAGTGCCCGGGTCCTGATGGACTTCATCCTAGGGTCTTGAAAGAAGTGGCTAATGAGATAGTTGATGCTCTGGTTTTAATTTTCCAAAATTCACGAGGTTCGGGGAAGGTTCCGTTAGATTGGAAAGTAGCAAATGTAACTCCTCTATTCAAAAAGGGAGGGAGACAGGAAGCAGAAACTACCGCCCAGTTAGCTTAACATCCGTCATAGGGAAAATGTTAGAAGCTATTCTTAAAGATGTTATGGCAGGGCACTTCGAAATATTCATGGTAATCGGACAGAGTCAACATGACTCTGTGAAAGGGAAACCACGTTTAACCAATTTATTAGAGTTCTTCGAAGGAGTAAGATGTGCTGTGGATAAAGGGGAACCGGTTCGATGTCCAGAAGGCATTCGATAAGGTGCCACAACAAAGGTTGTTGCAAAAAAATAAAAGCTCATGGCGTCGGGGGTAACTTATTGGCATGGATAGAAGATTGGCTGGCTAACAGGAAACCCAGAGTAGGCATAAATGGGTCTTTTTCTGGTTGGCATGATGTAACGAGTGGTGTGCCACAAGGGTCAGCGTTGGGACCTCAACTGTTTATAATTTATATAAATGACTTGGATGAAGGGACCGAAGGTATGGTTGCTAAATTTGTGCTGATGTCACAAAGATAGGTAGGAAAATAAGATGTGAAGACAGCATAAGGAGGCTACAAAGTGACACAGATAGGTTAAGTGAGTGGGCGAAGATCTGGCAAATGGGAGTATCATGTGGGTGGGTAAAATGTGAGATTGTCCACTTTGGCAGGAAGAATAAGAGAGAAGCATATTATCCAAATGGTGAGAGATTGCAGGGCTCTGAGGTGCAGAGGGATCTAGGTGTCCTAGTGCATGAACCACAAAAGGTTAATATGCAGGTACAGCAGGTAATCAGGAAAGCGAATAGAATCTTATCATTCATTGCGAGGGGAATTGAATATAAAAGTAGGGAGGTTTTGCTCCAGTTGTACAGGGCGCTGGTGAGACCAACATCTGGAGTACAATGTACAGTATTAGTCTCCTTATTTAAGGAAGGATGTAAATGCATTGGAAGCAGTTCAGAGAACACTAGACTAATACCTGGAATGAGTGGGTTTGTCTTATGAGGAGAGGTTGGACAGGCTGGGCTTGTATCCGCTGGAGTTTAGGAGAGTAAGAGGTGATTTGATTGAAACCTATAAGATCCTGAGGGGTTCTTGACGGGGTGGATGTGGAGAGGATGTTTCCTCTTGTGGGAGAATCTAGAACAAGGCGGGGGGGTCACTGTTTAAAAATAAGGGGGTCGCCCACTTAGGACGGAGACGAGGAGAAATTTTTTCTCTCAGAGGGCGGCGAGTCTTTGGAAATCTCTTCCTCGAAAGGCGGTGGGAGCGGAGTCTTGGAATATTTTTGAGGCGGAGCGGGATAGATTCTCGATTAACAAGGGGGGTGAAAGGATATCGGGGTGGAGGGGAGGGGGTCGACGGGAATGTGGGGCTGAGGTTACAATCTCATCGAATGGCGGAGCAGGCTCGAAGGGCCGAGCGGCCGACTCCTGCTCCTGAGTCGTAACGTGCGCGCGTACGTGTGATGAGAGGCTGAATAAATTGGGCCAGGTACAGGATGGAGTTGAGAAGAACGAGAGGTGATCTCGTTGAAACCTACAGGTTTCTGAAGTGGGTTCGACAGGGCGGGACGCTGAGAGACTGTTCCCGCTGGTCGGGGGACCTAAAATACCGGGGGGGGGATGACCCATCGTTGAAGACATTCGAGGGCGGGACGGACAGGTTTTTAGCTGCCAGAGGGGACCATTGAGGGGGAAGGGTGGGAGGGGCAGGAAAGTGGAGTTGAAGGCCGACATCAGCCATGTGATCGTCTGGAATGGCGGAGCAGGCTTGACGGGGCCGAAGAGTCCGCTCCTGCTTCTAAGTTCTGGCACTGGAGCCTCGGGAAGGCCAGGCCGGGTAAAGGACGGCAGATTCCCTTCCCCGAAAGGGACATTCGTGAACCAGATGGGGTTGTTTGTTTTGTATTTTTTTTTAACGACCGGTTGCCATGGTCACCGTGAGGGAGATTCCAGATTGAACATAAATTCCACCGGCTCGCTCGCCGCGGTGGGATTCCAACCAAGGCCTCTGGATCGCTAGTCCCGCGATATTACCGCGAGGCCGCCGTCTCCTCGTGCCACGCAGAGCTGGGGGGGTGGGGTGGGGGCAACACTCCCCCACCGAGTTGACCTTCAAAATGGCGGCCAAGGGATTTTGGCTCAAGGCCGCCAAGCAGGAGAGCTCAAAGGCCTCATCCAAAAGGTGGCACGTCTGGCGGTAGCGGCACAGTGCCGGCACTGGGAGGATCAGTCCGGGCCTCGCCCTCAAGGCCCCGGAGACCGGGGGTGGGTGGGTGGAGGAAAGGGGGGGTGGTGGAAAGGGGGGGCTCGAGCCCACGACCTCTGAACCCAGGGGCGCTCAAGCGCTACCGTCTGAGGCACAACCTGACGCTGGAAGGACTGCCCCTGCCCCTCTTCCAACAGTGGCCGCGGGGCGTTTAATGTCAACTCGAGGTGGGGGGGGCAGGCCAAGGGCCCCGTGGTTTATTGACACGCCCGCGGGGAGATGAGGTCGGGGGGAGGGGCAGTGGGTTGGGGAAGCAGTCGCAGCAGAGGGCGAGGTCAGGGGGCGGCTGACTTGCGTTGTTTAGGACAAGGCGGCCCGAGCTCGGGGGTACTTACAGCTTGATGTTGCTGTTAGGGTCCGGGGCTATCCTGCCCAAGCCCATGGTGCTGTCCTTCCCGGGGGGCAGTTTATCACCTTCGTAGTCCGCGGCCAGCAGCTTGTTACAGTCACCGAGGGCCACCTGAGAGGGGACAAGAGGTTATTAAACAATGGAGCCTCATTCAGAGTACGAGGGCGGTTTATATATAGAATAACAGATACCCGCGAGTGAGTTACAGGCTGGAATCTAATCAAGGGGTTCGGGTGGTTTATATATAGAATAACAGATACCCGGGAGTGAGTTACAGGCTGGAATCTAATCGAGGGGTTCGGGTGGTTTATATATAGAATAACAGATACCCGGGAGTGAGTTACAGGCTGGAATCTAATCGAGGGGTTCGGGTGGTTTATATATAGAATAACAGAAACCCGGGAGTGAGTAACAGGCTGGAATCTAATCGAGGGGTTCAGGTGGTTTATATATTGAATAGCAGATACCCGGGAGTGAGTTACAGGCTGGAATCTAATCGAGGGGTTCGGGTGGTTTATGTATAGAATAACAGATACCCGGGAGTGAGTTACAGGCTGGAATCTAATCGAGGGGTTCGGCTGGTTTATATATAAAATAACAAATAGCCGGGAGTGAGTTACAGACTGGAATCTAATCGAGGGGTTCGGGTGGTTTATATATAGAATAACAGATACCCGGGAGTGAGTTACAGACTGGAATCTAATCGAGGGGTTCGGGTGGTTTATATATAGAATAACAGATACCCGGGAGTGAGTTACAGACTGGAATCTAATCGAGGGGTTCCGATGGTTTAATGCACAAAATCCCCTCATTCCGTACCTCACACAACAACAGCAGTCCGACGTTTTGCTCCCGGGTGGCAAAGCAATAGTTGGCACTCTTGGAGGACATGTCGGCAAAATATATTCCCTTTCCAAACTGTGAGGGGAACAGGGAGAGGGAGAGAGAGAGAAAAACGTTTGACTGATTCGATATCACAGTGCCGGACAGTGATTGCCCCGATCAAAGTAAAACAACACGTTGAACACAATTACAGATGCACGAACACAGCGCCTGACAGCCTGAGGGTAGGCAAAGCTCTCCCCTGCTATAAGATCGTCAGAATTAGCAGCAGGAGGAGGCCATTTGGCCCCTCGAGCCCGCTCCGCCACTCGATAAGATCGTGGCTGATCTGATCGTGGCTTCAACTCCACTTTCCTGCCCATACCCCCCGACTCCCTCGTCGATCGAAACTCTGTCTAACTCGGCCTCGGATATATTCAGTGACCCGGCCACCGCCGCTCTCTGGGGGGCGGGGGGGGGGGGGGGGGGGGGGGGGGGGGGGAGAGAATCCCACAGACTGACCCCCCCTCTTAGAGAAGAAATTCCTCCTCATCTTCCTCTTCAACGGGAGACCCCCTTCCCCACCTTATTTTTAAACTGTGCCCCCCACCCTCATTTTGGATCCCCCCCCACCGACGAAAAGCAAACATCCTCTCAGCATCCACCCTGTCAAACCCCCTCTCCCGCCCCTCCACCCTCAGGATCTTATCTGTCGCAATAAAATCCCATCTCATTCTTCTAAACTCCAATGGGCACCAGCCCAACCTGCTCAACCTTTCCCCATGAGACAAACCCCCCCCTTCATCCCGGGAATCGGCCGAGTGAACCTTCTCTGAATGGCTTCCAGCGCAAGTGTGTCCCTCCTTAACTAAGGAGGCCGGAGCTGTTCGTAGTGCTCTTGGTACAGTCTCACCTACACCCTATACGGGTGCAGCTCCTCTCCCCTAGACTCGAGGTCTTGACTGCCCCTTCGGCTCCTGTGGGCTGCACCCTCCCTCCAGACGCCCATCAGGTGTTCCCCCCGGTTGGGGGAGGAGGTGGAGAAACCCACAGCGAGGCCTGGGCAAAGGTGTGAGGATCGGGACAGGGAGGGGATGATCCCCCCCACTCCCATCCTGCTCCGCTATTCAATGGGACCACGGGTGGATCCCTATCTTAACTCCACCCGTAATCCTTAATATCCCAACCCAACGAAGATCCACCAGTCTTTTCAGTTCCTGAAATTTCCAACTGATGTCTACCGTCCTTTTTTCTTTTGAGGGTGGGTGAGCAGGCTGGGCCGGAGAAAGTTTAAAAGAAAAAAAAAGAGTTCCCCCCACCCCCCACCACGATCTTCGAGATTCTGCCCCCTTGTCCCGGGCTCTCTCCCGCAGAAGATACTCTCTATCTACTTCATCGATTCCTTACGCACCTCGATCGGATCACTCCTTAATGATTTGGACTCCCGGCAATGCAAGCTACGTAAATAACCAGGCTGCCACCATGTCGCATACGAGAGCAGTTCTCCCCACCTTCTGCCCCCACCCCACCCCTCCCCATTTAGCCGTGCCCCATCAACCATGCGTGTTCAGGAGCGGTAACCCTGGTCTGCTTCTCCCTCTCCTCCTTAACTCAGCGTTGCTCAAAGTCAATAGTTACCCCTTGTCATGAAGATATTAAGGTATGTAATATGATTGGAAAGTGTTTTTCTTTTAAAATAGAGGTTTAGTCTGCGCGTGTGTCTCAATTGGATTAAAGTCAGCTAGTCTGGGTGCTTTGATGTGTACTAGTTATGAGATGTAAGAGAGGTAGAGCGCATCTGCACTTTCTTGAATAGAGCATTCAAGAAGTGGGGTGAAATCTGGCACCTAGCTAGCAGAGACCACGCAAAATGTTTACATTATTAATAAAATTGGTGCTACGAAAGGGGTTTATTGTTAGAAGAGGTGGAGTTCGAAGAGGCTGGTGATACAAGGGGAATTTACATCCAATGAGGTGTGCTGGATATAACCGAAAGCAGTTTTTGTGTGTGCAGGGCACAGGCAACATAAGATCAAAGCAGCTGTAAGCCTACAACTGGCTCCACAGGAACTGAAGTGAAAGGAACCTCAATTTGAGTTCCTAAAGTAAAAATGCTTTGCCTGGTGTCTGGTTAAGTCTATGGGTTGTTGTTGCCTGAACAGAGATTAGTTTGGGAATTGGTTGAAAGTTATGATGGTAGTAATTTGCAGCCATGTGTGTATATATATTTTAACCTGTGTAAATTAATAAAATGTTTCATTTAGTTTAATATAAAACCTCTCGGGAACTGGTGGTCTGATTCCTGAATTTAGAGCTGCCATCTCAAACGCACCACTTAAAAATATAGGTTATGACAGTTGTTTAAAGTTTCCTTCTGGGATTATTTTTAAATAACTCTGCTTTACCAATCTGCTGCCTCATAATAGTGGAGATTCCAACAGATTGAGGAGGGGGGCGGGGTGGGGGTGGCAAGGCCAAGGTGCGGGACTTATCCGACGTCCAGTACTGGGGCTGAGCAGAAATTTTCCTCCGATTAAATATCGGGGAGGCTGAAGCCATTGTTTTCGACCCCCTTCTCCGAACTCTGTTCCCCCAGATACCGGCTCCATCGCGCTCTTTGGAAACAGTCTGATGTTAAGCCAGTCTGCTCGCAACTTTGATGTCACAGCTGACCCCCCTCCAGACCAGCTTCTGGCCTCATATCCCCACCATCGACAAGGCAGCCCATTTCCAGCTCCGTCGCCTCGCCCGACTTCATCCCCTCGCCTCGGCTCATCCTCTGCTGAAACCCCTCGTCCGCCCCCTTCGTCTCCTCCGGACTGGACTATTCCCAACCCGCTCCCGGCTGCTCTCCCCGCGTTCCCCGCCCCCAGTAAACTTCAGCCCCGTTCAAAACTCCGCTGCCCCCTCCCCTGTCCTAACTCGCACCGAGTCCCGCTCCATGGCCTTGCCACATCCCCCTTCCTCAATCTCTGGAATCTCCTCCACCCCCACCCCGACCCTCCGAGATCTCCGCGCTCATCCAATTCCAGCCTCTCGAGCGTTACCACCCCCCACCCCCGCCACCATATTAATCGCTCCGCCATCGGCAGCCGTGCCTTCAGCTGCCTGGGCCCTGAGCTCTGGAAATCCCTCCCTAAACCTCTCCGCCTCGCAACCTCACTCTCCTCTTTTAAGACGCTCCTTAAAACCGACCTCCTTGACCGAGCTTTTGGTCATCTTCCCTGTGCCTTTTCACGTGGCTCAGTGTCAAGCTTGGTTTTATAACGCTCCTGTGAAGCACCTTATGATGTTTCATTCTGTTAAAGGTGCTCTATAAATATAGTCTGTTGTGGCGGTGAGTGCATTGGTCAGCCCCCGTGCGAGGGACTATCCCTTTAACAGCGAGTGTGGTCCCGGTGTGAGCGGGTGTCCCTTTAACAGTGAGTGTGGCTCCAGTGTGAGGGACTGTCCCTTTAACAGTCAGTCTATCAGTTAGCCCCGGCATGAGAGAATGCGCCTTTAAGGGTCAGTGAATCAGTCAGCCCCGGCATGAGGGAATGTCCCTTTAAGAGTCAGTGTATCATTTAACTCCAGCGTGAGAGAATGTCCCTTTAAGGGTCAGTGTATCAGTTAGCCCTGGCGTGAAGTAATGTCCCTTTAAGAGTCAGTGTTATCAGATAGCCCCGGCGTGAGGGAATGTCCCTTTAAGGGTCAGTGTTATCAGACAGCCCCGGCGTGAGGGAATGTCCCTTTAACAGTCAGGGTATCATTTAGCTCCAGCATGAGGGAATGTCCCTTAAAGAGTCAGGGTATCAGTTAGTCCTGGCGTGAGGGAATGTCTCTTTAAGGGTCAGTGTTATCAGACAGCCCCGGCGTGAGGGAATGTCCCTTTAAGGGTCAGTGTTATCAGACAGCCCCGGCGTGAGGGAATGTCCCTTTAAGGGTCAGTGTTATCAGAGAGCCCCGGCGTCGTGAGGGAATGTCCCTTTAAGGGTCAGTGTTACCAGACAGCCCCGGCGTGAGGGAATGTCCCTTTAAGGGTCAGTGTTATCAGACAGCCCCGGCGTGAGGGAATGTCCCTTTAAGAGTCATTGTTACCAGACAGCCCCGGCGTGAGGGAATGTCCCTTTAAGGGTCAGTGTTACCAGACAGCCCCGGCGAGAGAGAGAGATCCCAGCTGTAAAGTCGCCGGCAGTGGGGGGAGGTGTCTTTGCCGCCACGGCGTTGCTGACTCACCATGTAGCCGGTGACAGGAGCCTCGGGAGGGGCGATTCGCAGCCCCTGCTTCAGGATGCTCACCCAGTTGGAGAGACGTGAGCCATGCCACAGGAGTTGCCTGTGAGAGAGAGAGAGAGAGAGGCGGACAGAAAGAGCGTCAAGAGTTGAAGACCGAGGGGGGTGCCCGCGCAGAATCGAGACCTGCCGAATTCCCGGCGTGGGGACCACCACCGCCGGCTGTGCCGCTAAAACGGCAAAAGCAACACCCCTGTGTACCCTCCCCCACCCCCCGTCACGATTTCCCCCTCGCCCCCGCCTTGTGGCTCTCGCCAACACCGAGATCCAGGCACTTGCCACCCAGTAGCCGACCCGTGGGATTCACCGCTCACTGGTCACAGGGTGAGGGGGGGGGGGGGTTTGGCATGAGTTCAATTCCCACGGTGGGTGCCGGGGGTCGGGAGTGGGGGGGTGGGGGGGTACAGCAGATCGAGAATTTGAATTCTCGTCTTGAGAATCGCCGAAGATTTTCACCCTGCACCGATCGGGACAAATGCAGGAATGCCAAATTTCAAAGGGGAGCACAGCAACAATTCATACCACGAGAGAAAAGGGCGGTGATTGGCTGATGAGTCGAGGCGTTGCCGTGGAGATTGCGCCGGGGAATGACTGTGCCCCCGCCCCCGACCAAACTATTTTAATCAGAAACAGATGCAATGCTTGGACGTGTAACTTTTGGCTGCAGAGGACAGGTCCCTGCACATGAATACATGCCGACAGGATTTCACTTCTGTCAGCAATACTCAGGGTCAGTACTACCCCAAGCGACCGAGCATTATATAAAAGCATCTGGAAATAAAACGCTGGTGTCAGTAATAGTGGCAGGGAGGCGGCTGAACAGATATCTCCCTGAGACAGAGGGGGGACTAAGAGACACCAGTCAGTGTACAGGTATCTCCCTGAGGGAGAGAGGGGGACTGAGAGACACCAGTCAGTGTACAGATATCTCCCTGAGACAGAGGGGGGACTAAGAGACACCAGTCAGTGTACAGGTATCTCCCTGAGGGAGAGAGGGGGACTGAGAGACACCAGTCAGTGTACAGATATCTCCCTGAGACAGAGGGGGGACTGAGAGACACCAGTCAGTGTACAGGTATCTCCCTGAGGGAGAGAGGGGGACTGAGAGACACCAGTCAGTGTACAGATATCTCCCTGAGAGAGAGGGGGACTGAGAGACACCAGTCAGTGTACAGATATCTCCCTGAGAGAGAGGGGACTGAGAGACACCAGTCAGTGTACAGATATCTCCCTGAGAGAGAGGGGGACTGAGAGACACCAGTCAGTGTACAGATATCTCCCTGAGAGAGAGGGGACTGAGAGACACCAGTCAGTGTACAGATATCTCCTTGAGGGAGAGGGGGACTGAGAGACACCAGTCAGTGTACAGATATCTCCATGAGAGAGAGGGACTGAGAGACACCAGTCAGTGTACAGATATCTCCCTGAGAGAGAGGGGGGACTGAGAGACACCAGTCAGTGTACAGATATCTCCCTGAGGTAGAGGGGACTGAGAGACATCAGTCAGTGTACAGATATCTCCATGAGAGAGAGGGGGGACTGAGAGACACCAGTCAGTGTACAGATATCTCCCTGAGAGAGAGGGGACTGAGAGACACCAGTCAGTGTACAGATATCTCCCTGAGAGAGAGGGGGACTGAGAGACACCAGTCAGTGTACAGATATCTCCCTGAGAGAGAGGGGACTGAGAGACACCAGTCAGTGTACAGATATCTCCTTGAGGGAGAGGGGGACTGAGAGACACCAGTCAGTGTACAGATATCTCCATGAGAGAGAGGGACTGAGAGACATCAGTCAGTGTACAGATATCTCCATGAGAGAGAGGGGGGACTGAGAGACACCAGTCAGTGTACAGATATCTCCCTGAGGGAGAGGGGACTGAGACACACCGGTCAGTGTACAGATATCTCCCTGAGGGAGAGGGGACTGAGACACACCAGTCAGTGTACAGATATCCCCCTGAGAGAGAGAGAGGGGGGACTGAGAGACACCAGTCAGTGTACAGATATCTCCCTGAGGGAGAGGGGACTGAGAGACATCAGTCAGTGTACAGATATCTCCCTGAGGGAGATGGGGGACTGAGAGACACCAGTCAGTGTACAGATATCTCCCTGAGGGAGAGGGGGAGGACTGAGAGACACCAGTCAGTGTACAGATATCTCCCTGAGAGAGAGGGGACTGAGGGTCACCAGTCAGTGTACAGATATCTCCCTGAGGGAGAGGGGGGACTGAGAGACACCAGTCAGTGTACAGATATCTCACTGAGAGAGAGAGAGGGGACTGAGAGACACCAGTCAGTGTACAGATATCTCCCTGAGAGAGAGAGAGGGGACTGAGAGACACCAGTCAGTGTACAGATATCCCCCTGAGGGAGAGGGGGACTGAGAGGCACCAGTCAGTGTACAGATATCTCCCTGAGGGAGAGGGGGTGCTGGGAGGCACCAGTCAGTGTACAGATATCTACCTGAGGGAGAGGGGGGACTGAGAGACACCAGTTGGGGTATGTGGGTTCCCACTGTCCCGCTCGAGCAATGCAGTCGCGCTACCCACCTGTTACCCAGGTCAGTGCGGAACACGTCGCCCTCTCCGTCCTTCTCCATGTCGAAGACCTCCAGTAGCTTCATGGTGTAGTCATTGTGAGTGGCGGCGTGGGTGGTCTGCAGATACTTCTCGATCAGCTGGAGACGATCACCGAGTGAGGAGAGGTGAACAAACAGTGAGTTTATTGGCGGTTGCTACTGCCCGTCTCGCCCTTCCCCTCAGGTGGTGGTCGTGGGGGGCGGTCCCGCTGGGTCCGACTCCTCACTCCAGATTCCCCCCCTGCCGAGTTCCGGCAGGCTCTTAATTAAACGCGACTCAGAACACAGTCCAGCCCCACGCTCAAGTCCCAGCAGCTCAGAGGGAAGGCAAGCAGGGGTCTAGCTGATCATGTATCCCCAGCTCCCTGCCAGCAGCTCTCCAACTATTACAGTTCCAATTACATATTCCAATAAGGGAATAGCATGGTGCATTTCACTCTGTATCTAACCCCGTGCTGTACCTGTCCTGGGAGTGTTTGATGGGGACAGTGTAGAGGGAGCTTTACTCTGTATCTAACCCCGTGCTGTACCTGTCCTGGGAGTGTTT
The DNA here is from genome assembly GCF_964194155.1 of Cetorhinus maximus. Taxonomy (NCBI): domain Eukaryota; kingdom Metazoa; phylum Chordata; class Chondrichthyes; order Lamniformes; family Cetorhinidae; genus Cetorhinus; species Cetorhinus maximus. The sequence goes on from NW_027598600.1 coordinate 26,636, forward strand.
GATGGGGACAGTGTAGAGGGAGCTTTACTCTGTATCTAACCCCGTGCTGTACCTGCCCTGGGAGTGTTTGATGGGGACAGTGTAGAGGGAGCTTTACTCTGTATCTAACCCCGTGCTGTACCTGTCCTGGGAGTGTTTGATGGGGACGGTGTAGAGGGAGCTTTACTCTGTATCTAACCCCGTGCTGTACCTGCCCTGGGAGTGTTTGATGTTTGTGAGCGTTCTATATCTGACCGGAACACCCACGACCCCTCCAGCGCCCCCTCCATCGCCAACACAGCCCTGCACTGTTTTCATCCTGTCTGGAATGAGTCTGGACATTGGGCGGGTGCTACATACGTACCTTGAATTCTGATGCGGTGTGCTCTAGCGGCTGGAGGCTGCAGTGGAGGGAGCGATACTGTTGGTCCAGTGGATTCTCCGTGCTCTCCAGTTCCGACCTCACCACTTGGATGGCAACCTCGATGTCGCTCAGAGCCTGAAACAGGTACGGTCGTCATTCCGGAACAACTCTCGGGGAAGGGGGGGGCAAGGGAGGGTTCGAGGGGGAGCAACAGGGGGGAGTGGGGCGCGCCACTTGGGCGATGTGAGGGAGGGGCCGCACGGCAGGGGAGGGAAGGGGGGGGGGGGGAGGGGCGCTGGGGCACATGTCACGGGCAGTGCCCTGTTGGTAACGGGCGACATATCAGCCAATAACCGAAAGGGCTGCAATTTACCTCCAGCAGTCCAATTTTCTCCTGCAGTTCCTTCTTGGTCCTGATCAAAGGAGGGGTCTTCAGCCTTTTGGGGAGCACAAAGAGCACATTAGTTCGTGGTGAGGCGGTGGCGTACTGGCAACGTCTGTCACGGGACTATGATCATTTTCGTCATACTTTTTCTGGTTTATTGTGAAGTCGGTTTATGGGGGTAATTAGAGTCGGGGTCTGTCTGCGTGCCATTTAACTGCATTTGTAGTCAAGCCTACTGCAAGCTTAAACTCGTCAAAAGAAGCCAAGTGCGTGACGTGCTAATGAGTAAACACGGGCGTTGGTTTAGCGTGTACGGTGTGAAGGAAATTTGCATTTTTAGATAAATGAAGGGATGTTTGGATTTCAAAGGGATAGCGGTCTGTTTGCAAACTACCCAGATAAGCAAGGCTAAGGAATGTGTTTATTTTTTTTCCCCAAAGGTTACTGGCAATCTGGAATTATGAAGCCAGTTTCAGTCATGGTGACCACAGCAACGATCATCAATTATTGTAAAAAACCCCATCTGGTTCACTCATGTCCACTTTAGGGAAGGGAAATCCGCCGTCCTTACCCAGTCTGGCCTACACGTGACTCCAGACACCACCCAGTGATGTGGTTGACTCTTAAATGCCCCCTGAACATGGGCAATTAGGGATGGGCAATAAATGTTGGCCCGGCCGGCGACGCCCACGAATAAAACAAAAAACCTCCGTCCGATACCCAAGGAGAACACCACCAGCTTCCCCCAGCCTAACCTCGTAGTGAAAATCTCTCATTCCCGTCAACCGTTCAGGTAAATCTCCTCTCAAAGACCCCTCACCAGCCTTCCTGTAGCGTGGATTTAATGGGCTTCTCCTCTATGCAGCGAGTCGGCGCGCTCTGGGGTGCGCTGCCCGAACGGGGAGTGGAAGCAGGTTCAATAGCGGCTTTCACAGAAAAGGGGAACGGGGATATAAACGCTCGAAGGGGAATAAAGGTGCAGGGCCGCGGGGGAGAAGAGCCAGGCGGCGAATGGGATTGACTGGACAGCTGGGATGGGCCGAGCGGCCACCTTCTGTGCTGTATCATTCGAGGAGATTGACACATTAAAGGCAAACGATGGTGGGGTTGGGGGGTGCGGGGGTGGTGGGTGCGGCGGTGGGGGGAGAGTCAGTGGCTTAGTGATAATGCCAATGGAAATCCAGGCTAATGTCCTGGGGACAGGTTCAAATCCCACCAGCGGCTATTCATAAAATCTGGAATTATGAAGCCAGTTTCAGTCATGGTGACCATCATCGATGGTCGTAAAAACCCCATCTGGTTCACTAATGTCCCCCTTTAGGGAGGGGGAATCGGCCGTCCTTACCCCGGTCTGGACTACACGTGACTCCAGACCCCGCCGCACAGTGATGTGGTTGACTCTGAACTCGCCCCCCCACCCCCCAACTAAAATGGCCGAGCAAATCACTCAGTTCAAGGGGGCAATCAGGGATGGGGGCAACAAATGCCAGGGGACTCGCCGACGACGCCCCCCGCAAAAGGGACGAGGGCGCTCGCAAGTTGGCCGAGGCGTGACTGGCGTCACAACAGCCGCCGACGCTTCCAAAAAGCTTCGGGTGTCCCCCCCACCAGCCCCCCCAAGGCGCGGAGGGACACACGGCGGCCGAGGCTTCTCCTGACGCTTCCAAACGCCTCAGGGGCACCCACTCCCGGCGCGCCCGGCGCCAAGCCCTTACCCGAAGTCGTGCGGTATCCTGGTGTAGAACTCGTTGCAGGCCTCCACCAGGGCCTTCCCAGTCACGCTCCGGTTAATGCAGCCCTCGACCTTCTGGAGGGAGAGGTAGCCGGCCTTAATCTGAGCGCTGGTCAGCTTACCTAGGCGGCGAAACGCCAGGAGGAAGGACAGAGACTGAATTAGTTTCGGTAACTTGGGGTCTGCACACCCCGGGGTTTGGAAGAATGGCGGACGATCTCTTTGAAATGTACAAGATTCTGAAAGGGCTCAGGCGATTGGGTCAGCCTAAGGTAGAGAGAGAGAAAGAGAGAGAGAGAGAGAGAGAGAGAGTTCAAGACAATGGCTCAAAGTGAACTGGCATTACCATCACTGAATCCCCCACTATCAACATCCTTGGGGTTACCATTGACCAGAAACTGAACCGGACCAGCCATATAAATACTGTGGCTACAAGAGCAGGTCAGAGGCTGGGAATCCTGCGGAGAGTCACCCACCTTCTGACACCCCCCAAAGCCTGTCCATCTGCAAGGCACAAGTCAGGAGTGTGATGGGATACTCCCCACTTGCCTGGATGAGTGCAGCTCCCACGACACTCGAGAAGCTCGACACCATCCAGGACAAAGCAGCCCCCGCTCGATCGGCACCCCACCCACCAACATTCACTCCCTCCACCACCGACGCACAGCGGCAGCAGTGTGTGTACCATCTACAAGATGCACTGCAGCAACTCACTGAGGCTCCTTCGACAGCACCTTCCAAACCCACGGCCACTACCATCTAGAAGGATGAGGGCAGCAGACGCACGGGGAACACCACCACCTGGAAGTTCCCCCTCCGAGCCACACTCGCCATCCTGACTTGGAAATATATCGGCCGTTCCTTCACTGTCGCCGGGTCAAAATCCTGGGGAACTCCCTCCCTAACAGCACAGTGGGTGTACCTACACCACAGGGACTGCAGCGGTTCAAGAAGGCGACTCACCGCCACCTTTTTAAGGGGCAATTAGGGATGGGCAATAAAACTGCTGGTCTAGCCAGCGACGCCCACATCCCGTGAAAGAATGAAGAAAAAGATTGTTTCCGCTGGTCAGGGAATCTAAAACATGGGGACACGGCCTCAGGGTGATGAAGGTGGCCATTTTGGGAGTGAGATGAGGAGGAATTTCTTCACTCGGGAGGGTTGCGAATCGGTGGGAGTTCTCCACCCCAGAGGGACGTGGATGCTCCATCGTCGAAGGCGTTTAAGGCCGGGATGGACAGACTGTGGGTCCGCCAGGGAAAGATTACAAAAGTAGGGAGGTCATGTTGGAGTTGTATAGAACCTTGGTGAGGCCACAGCTGGAGTACTGTGTGCAGTTCTGGTTGCCACATTATAGGAAGGATGTGATTGCACTGGAGGGGGTGCAGAGGAGATTCACCAGGATGTTGCCTGGGATGAAACATTTAAGTTATGAAGAGAGGTTGGATAGACTTGGGTTGTTTTTGTTGGAGCAGAGAAGACTGAGGGAGGCAACCTGATCGAGGTGTACAAGATTATGAGGGGCATGGACAGGGTGGATAGGGAGCAGCTGTTCCCCTTAGTTGAAGGGTCAGTCACGAGGTGGGGGACATAAGTTTAAGGTGTGGGGCAGGAGGTTAAGTGGGGGGGATGTGAGGAAAAACTTTTTTACCCAGAGGGTGTTGACAGTCTGGAATGCGCTGCCTGGGAGGGTGGTGGAGGCGGGTTGCCTCACATCCTTTAAAAAGTACCTGGATGAGCACTCGGCCCATCCTAACATTCAAGGCTATGGGGCCGAGCGCTGGTCAATGGGGTTAGGTAGGTAGGTCAGGTGTTTCTCACGTGTTGGTGCAGACTCGATGGGCCGAAGGGCCTCTTCTGCACTGTGTGTGATCCTGTGAGGCCGAGGCCCTGTCTGACCCCTCAGGTGGGCGTATAGGGTCCCTCGGCCACGAGCGGAGAAGAGGGGGGAGTTGCCACCCCGACTGCTCCCTGGTGTGCCAGGGCCAATATTTAAGCCTCATACAAGATGACTAAAAAAAAAATGGAAATGGACAACAGACGACCTGGCCATTACGATATTGCCACTTGTGGGAGCTTGCTTTGCAAAACATTAGCTGCTACGTTAACAAAGTCGACAGAAACGCTTTCCTGGGCTGTGAAGCGCTTTCCATGGTCCTGATGTTTGCAAAAGGAGTTGAGATACAACTGAAATAGGAACAGAAAAAGCAGGAAACGCGGCACAGGTCGGGCAGCGCCTGCAGACTGAAACACAGTCAGCGCGTCAGGGACGAATGGGAAGGGGTTTGGGTCCATTGGGATTGTGTACAGCGGGAGTTAATGGGAAGGGGTTTGGGTCCATTGGGATTGTGTACAGTGGGAGTGAACGGGAAGGGGGTTTGGGTCCATTGGGATTCTGTACAGCGGGAGTGAATGGGAAGGGGTTTTGGGTCCATTGGGATTGTGGACAGTGGGAGTGAATGGGAAGGGGTTTGGGTCCATTGGGAGTGAATGGGAAGGGGTTTGGGTCCATTGGGATTGTGTACCGTGAGAGTGAATGGGAAGGGGTTTGGGTCCATTGGGATTGTGTACAGTGGGAGTGAACGGGAAGGGGTTTGGGTCCATTGGGATTGTGTACAGTGGGAGTGGACGGGAATGGGTTTGGGTCCATTGGGATTGCGTACAGTGGGAGTGAATGGGAAGGGTTTTGGGTCCATTGGGATTGTGTACAGTGGGAGTGAATGGGAAGGGGTTTGGGTCCATTGGGATTGTGTACAGTGGGAGTGAACGGGAAGGGGTTTGGGTCCATTGGGATTGTGTACAGTGGGAGTGGACGGGAATGGGTTTGGGTCCATTGGGATTGTGTACAGTGGGAGTGAAAGGGAAGGGGTTTGGGTCCATTGGGATTGTGTACAGTGGGAGTGAATGGGAAGGGGTTTGGGTCCATTGGGATTCTGTACACCGGGGGTGAATGGGAAGGGGTTTTGGGTCCATTGGGATTGTGGACAGTGGGAGTGAATGGGAAGGGGTTTGGGTCCATTGGGAGTGAACGGGAAGGGGTTTGGGTCCATTGGGATTGTGTACCGTGAGAGTGAATGGGAAGGGGTTTGGGTCCATTGGGATTGTGTACAGTGGGAGTGAACGGGAAGGGGTTTGGGACCATTGGGATTGTGTACAGTGGGAGTGAACGGGAAGGGGTTTGGGTCCATTGGGATTGTGTACAGTGGGAGTGAACGGGAAGGGGTTTGGGTCCATTGGGATTGTGTACAGTGGGAGTGGACGGGAATGGGTTTGGGTCCATTGGGACTGTGTACAGTGGGAGTGAACGGGAAGGGGTTTGAGTCCATTGGGATTGTGTACAGTGGGAGTGAATGGGAAGGGAAGGAAAGTCCTTGTCCTTACCTAGTGGAGCCTTCTTGGTGTCGTACTTCATCTGAACCACCATCTCCTCCATCGCCTGAATGTTGCAGATCAGCTCAATCAACTCCTGAAGCCGCCGGTCCAGCTTCGATTCCACGGCAGGGACCTTGGTCCCTTCCCCGGCCTTCCCCTTCTCCTGAAACAGACACGTCGGTCAAGTCAGGACAGGTCAGTCAATGCGGACGACTCCCATTGCCCAAGCACCTCAGACTTACAACATGGACTGGCACCACACTGGCATTGCTTTATCCCACAACCATTCACGAGCACAGAGTCACAGAATGGTTACTGCAGAGGGGAGGGCAGGCCATTCTGCCCCTCACCCTCGTGTTGGCTCTCTGCAAGTGGGACTCACATTGTGCCACTTCCACCGCTCTCCTCCTCCCCCCCAGCCACATTTCCCACCCCCACAGCACGTTCTTCCTTTTCAGATAATTATCCGATTCTCTTCTGGACACCTCGATTGAACCTGCCTCCACCGCAGTCTCAGGCAGTGCGTCCCACATCCTAACCGCTCGCTGCCTGAAGAAGTTTCTCCCTCATGTCACTGTTGCTTCTTTTCCCGATCGCCTTAAATCTGTGCCCTCTCCCTCTTGAACCTTCCACCAACTGGGAATTCCCGATCGACCCCGTTCGGACTCCTCATAGAGGCATAGAAAATAGCAGGATGAGGCTATTTGGCCCCTCGAGCCTGCTACACTTTCAATTTGATCATGGGAACGAGTTTGGGACCATTGGGATTGTGTACAGTGGGAGTGAACGGGAAGGGGTCTGGGTGCATTGGGATTGTGTACAGTGGGAGTGAATGGGAAGGGGGTTTGGGTCCATTGGGATTGTGTACAGTGGGAGTGAATGGGAAGGGGTTTGGGTGCATTGGGATTGTGTACAGTGGGAGTGAACGGGAAGGGGGTTGGGTCCATTGGGATTGTGTACAGTGGGAGTGAACGGGAAGGGGGTTGGGTCCATTGGGATTGTGTACAGTGGGAGTGAACGGGAAGGGGGTTGGGTCCATTGGGATTGTGTACAGTGGGAGTGAATGCGAAGGGGTTTGGGTCCATTGGGATTGTGTACAGTGGGAGTGAACGGGAAGGGGGTTGGGTCCATTGGGATTGTGTACAGTGGGAGTGAATGGGAAGGGGTTTGGGTCCATTGGGATTGTGTACAGTGGGAGTGAAGGGAAGGGGAATGCGTCCATTGGGATTGTGTACAGTGGGAGTGAATGGGAAGGGGTTTGGGTCCATATGGATTGTGTACAGCGGGAGTGAATGGGAAGGGGGTTTGGATCCATTGGGATTGTGTACAGTGGGAGTGAACGGGAAGGGGTTTGGGTCCATTGGGATTGTGTAAATTGGCAGTGAATGGGAAGGGGTTTGGGTCCATTGGGATTGTGTACAGTGGGAGTGAACGGGAAGGGGTTTGGATCCACTGGGATTGTGTACAGTGGGAGTGAATGGGAAGGGGGTTTGGATCCATTGGGATTGTGTACAGTGGGAGTGAATGGGAAGGGGTTTGGGTCCATTGGGATTGTGTACAGCGAGAGTGAATGGGAAGGGGGTTTGGATCCATTGGGATTGTGTACAGCGGGAGTGAATGCGAAGGGGGTTTGGATCCATTGGGATTGTGTACAGTGAGAGTGAACGGGAAAGGCAGCACTCCTCGTGAGGATACGCGGAGGGCGTCGCGCCGAGCTGTCGGCGCTCCGGTCCGAGAGGCGAACAGCCGCTGCGCCCACTCACCTTGCCATCTGGGGCGTCGCCGCTGTAGTCCCGGCTCAGCATGTCGTACTTGCCGGCCACTTTCTCGAAACACGCCCTCCTGGACCAATCATTCTTCGTCTTGTCGAGGAACCTGGGAGAGGCGAGAGGTGGTGGGTGCGTTGGTGGAAAAGGGGTGGGAGGAGAAACAATTCAGCTGGGAATCAGCTCAACAGAGAAACGCCCGTCACCCCGACCCGGACTCAAGCCTCACACATCCGCCAGAGCGACCCCGCCCGTTCACGTGGGCCTCTCGGCAAGTCTGCTGGGAGCACCCAGTGTCACAGCAACATGGGGATCTCAGCCTGCGGCGCAGAGAGAGCTGGGGCAGTGCAGAGGGAGCTTTACTCTGTATCTAACCCCGTGCTGTACCTGTCCTGGGAGTGTTTGATGGGGACAGTGTAAAGGGAGTTTTACTCTGTATCTAACCCCGTGCTGTACCTGTCCTGGGAGTGTTTGATGGGGACAGTGTAGAGGGAGCTTTACTCTGTATCTAACCCCGTGCTGTACCTGTCCTGGGAGTGTTTGATGGGGACAGTGTAGAGGGAGCTTTACTCTGTATCTAACCCCGTGCTGTACTTGTCCTGGGAGTGTTTGATGGGGACAGTGTAGAGGGAGCTTTACTCTGTATCTAACCCCGTGCTGTACCTGTCCTGGGAGTGTTTGATGGGGACGGTGTAGTGGGAGTTCTGTACTGGGCCGGGGAGAGCAATGTTTATTAGTATGAACCATGTGCCTGAGTATCTGGAAGGTCACGGTACATAAAGAGCCAGGATTTTCAGCAAATTTTACACCTTTACACTCTGCAAACAACCAATGAAAAGCAGCTTCACGAGACTTACTTCTTCTCGAAAATCTCCTTGGCTTTATTCAGATCATTTCCACATGAGATCAGGTTGTTTTGCCCGGCCTTTCCGACTAAACAGGAAGTAAGGTGAGAAAATATTACACTGAGAATTGGACCATTTCCCCATCTAATATTTTATACCCTCGATCGGGACCCTCCTTAACCCCCTCTGTCTCAGGCAATATTTTATACCCTCGATCAGGACCCTCCTTAACCCCCTCTGTCCCGGTTAATATTTGACATCCCCCTTCCGCAATGAAACCAGAGAATAACCAAGGGTTCACCCTGCTCTGTGTGGAGCTCAGTACTCTACTCGGACAGGTAGTTAGTTACTGGGGTTCATCCTGCTCTGTGTGGAGCTCAGTACTCTACTCGGACAGGTAGTTAGTTACTGGGGTTCACCCTGCTCTGTGTGTGGAGCTCAGTACTCTACTAGGACAGGTAGTTAGATACTGGGGTTCACCCTGTTGTGTGTGTGGAGCTCAGTACTCTATTCGGACAGGTAGTGAGTTACTGGGGTTCACCCTGCTCTGTGTGCGGAGCTCAGTACTCTACTCGGACAGGTAGTTAGTTACTGGGGTTCACCCAGCTCTATGTGTGGAGCTCAGTACTCTACTCGGACAGCTAGTGAGTTACTAGGGTTCACCCTGTTCTGTGTGGAGCTCAGTACTCTACTAGGACAGGTAGTTAGTTACTGGGGTTCACCCTGCTCTGTGTGGAGCTCAGCATTATGCTCGGACAGGTAGTTAGTTACTGGGGTTCACCCTGCTCTGTGTGGAGCTCAGCATTATGCTCGGACAGGTAGTTAGTTACTGGGGTTCACCCTGCTCTGTGTGTGGAGCTCAGCATTATGCTCGGACAGATAGTGAGTCACAAGGTTCTGCATTAAATTGATGAAGCTGCTTGGACTGGAGCACACACGGTCCGAAGCACAGGGCGCTCACCTCTGCCCCAGCGCAGCCAGACACTGAAATTTCTCTTCCCGTCGTCTTCCAGTAGCTGAATAATATAGTACTTGTTGTTGTTGAACTGCAGGTTTGTCTGTTGAAAGAGGTCGAGAGTACAGAATAACTGGCTCATTCCTCTGGCAAAAACCCATCACCCACATTACCCCCCCAACCCCCCACCCGCCCGCTCGCCACCACCCCCACCCCCCGCCCGCTCGCCACCACCCCACCCCCACCCCATGCTCGCTGACTTACATTGGCTCCCAGTCCCATCATCGCCTCATTTTAAAATCATCATTCTTGTTTTCAAATCCCTCTGTCGTCTCATCCGCCCTTCCACCCCACCTCCACCCCCGCCCCAAACTAATCTCTGTAATCTCCTGCGGCTCCACGACTCTCCGAGATCTCTGCACTACTCCAATTCCAGCCTCCAGAACATTCCACATCCCCCCCCACCACTCCCCCAACCACCCGACCTCCCCCACTCTGATTTTAATCGCTCCACCATTGGCAGCCGTGCCTTCAGCTACCTGGGCCCCGAGCTCTGGAACTCCCCCACTAAATCTCTCCGCCTCTCCTTTGAGACACTGCTTAAAACTAAGAACAAAGGAATTAGGATTGTACAAAATATTAACCGGGACTCAGGGGTTAAGGAGGGTCCCGATCGAGGGTATAAAATATTAACCGGGACAGAGGGGGTTAAGGAGGGTCCCGATCGAGGGTATAAAATATTAACCGGGACAGAGGGGGTTAAGGAGGGTCCCGATCGAGGGTATAAAATATTAACCGGGACAGAGGGGGTTAAGGAGGGTCCTGATCGAGGGTGTAAAATATTAACTGGGGGAAATGGTAGGATCAGAAACCTCATTCTCAACACGATATTTTCTCATTTAGCCCATCTAAGCTGCTCCGCCATTCAATTTGGTTTTTCATTCTGTCACCGGTACGTGGGCCTCGCCCAGCCTGCATTGCCCCATCCCCCTCATTGCCCCCTCGAGAAGGTGGTGGTGGGTGAGCCGCCTTCTTGAGCCGCTGCAGTCCCCTGTGGTGTAGGTACACCCACCGTGCTCGTCAGGGAGGGAGTTCCCAGGATTTTGACCCGGCGACAGGGAAGGATTCAACCCGCACAAACGTACGAGTGAGAAGCAAGAGGAGGCCACTCGGCCCCTCGAGAGGCCACTCCGTCGTTCAACGAGATGGCGGCCGAGCTGAACGTAACCTCGACCCCACGTTCCCCGCCGACCTCCCCCTCCCCCGATAACCTTCCACCACCCCCCCCAACCCCGAGTCGCTCATCAAGAATCTATCCACCTCCGCCTTAAAAATATTCCCAGACTCCGCTCCCACCACCTTTCGAGGGAGAGATTTCCAAAGTCTCGCCGCCCTCGGAGAGAAAAAAACTTCTCCTTGTCTCCGTCCTAAATGGGCCACCCCCTTATTTTTAAACAGTGATCTGGTCATGACCTCAACTCCACTTTCCCGCCTGTCCTCTCCCCACCCCCTCCCCCCTCTCCATCTCCCTCTCCCCCCCACAGTAAACCTTGAGCCCCCTCGTCGATCAAAGACCTGGTCTGACTCGGCCTCGGATATACTCGACGACCCGCAGCCTCCACTGGTCTCCGGGGCAGAGAATTCCGCAGACAGGCGGCCCTCAGTGGGGGGAGAAAAATCCTCCTCACCTCCGTCTTAAAGGACGGACCTCCTCCCGTTCTTAAAACTGCGTCGCTCGGTTCTGGCCTTTCTTCCCCCGCCAAGACCTCCCCCCCCCCGATTGGAAACATCCTCCCGGTATCGTCCCTGTCCAGTCACCACCCCCCCGCAGCTTCTGGTACTGGGCTTCAACAACATGGCGGCATCCCCGTTTAAAGACTTTCACTTCCACGGTGCCTCGGAACGTTCCGGACCTCCGGGCGTTCGAAGGGTCATCGCGGAGGAGGCGCAGCAAGATCCCGCACTGAGGGCAGGCAGCCGCCAGTGGCCTCGGTCACACCGAGGCGGTTTGGGGGGGGGGGGGGGGGGGGTGCACCGGGGGGGGCTCACTGTTCTTCATCCGGCGGTAGCCAGGGGTGGGGGCTCACTCTCGTCCACGCGAGGGAGGGGGGGGGCTGGACGGACGGGGCTGTTTTCAAGTCCTGCCCGAGAGAGACGTCGCCTCCCCCGGCAGCGCACCACTGCCTCGGTGATGGCACCGGGGGGTTGGGGGAGGAGGTTGGGGCCGTCGGGCCTTGTGGGGGGGGGGGCTCAAGTCTCCGGAGCAGTGTCCGGAATTCATGACCATGACTCCAGCGAGGGGAGGAGGGAGACCGCCGACCAGGCCGCTACTAACAATGAGCAATGCCACGGAGGGGTGAGGGGATGTAGTGGGGAAGAGATCCACTGAGGTGCGAACTTCAACAGGAGAAAACGCTGCCACCATGTTGCACCTACCTGGATTACGAGTGCGTCGTACACATCGTCCTCCTCGCCTGTCCCCTCCCCCCCACCCGCCCCCGTAAACCTCGAGCCCCCTCGTCGATCAAAGACCTGGTCTGACTCGGCCTCGGATATACTCAACGATCCACAGCCTCCGCTGGTCTCCGGGGAAGAGCATTCCGTGGACAGGTAGCCCTCGGGGGTGGGGGGGTGGGGTTTGAAAAAAAATCCTCCCAGTTAACATACCGACCAGGCCGCTACTAACAATGAGCAATGCCACGGAGGGGCATGGAGCGGGGGAAGAGATCCACCGAGGTGCGAATTTCAACAGGGGAAAACGCTGCCACCATGTTGCACCTACCTGGTTTAAGAGTGCGTCGTACACATCCTCCCCCTCGCAGTACACGTGCGCCTGCAAGACAAGCGAAGCAAAGGAGCAGTTACAAGGTGCGCCTCTAGCAAGCACTCCTACGTGGGGAAAAAAGTGCCGCAAAGCGCTTTACAGGGCAGGAACACGGGGACAGGACCGCAGAATTGCTACAGGGGCGGGAGGAGGCCAATTCGGCCCTTCAGTCGCAGACCTCCACAGCGTTAACCGCAACGAGGGGGTCGCGGTGGAAGAATGAAACCAGGCTGGATTTTCTGGCTCGAGCCGCTCTGGTTTCAAGGCCGCTCCCTCAGTGCTACTGACTTCCAAGTAGCTTCCTCACGAAGTGTTCCAACTGCACCTTTTTTATTCTGTCCGGATGGGGCCGTCAATGCCCATCACCTGTTTTAACGAGCGATTGTTTTTTAACAAGGTGTTTGCCATATTGACATGCATGGCAGAGGAGGCCATTTGACCCGACGTGTCTCCGCACCGGTCAAACCTAAGATCTGACTACGCTAATCCCATTTTCCAGCGCTCGGCCCGTAGCCCTGGAGGCTACGCCAAAGCGCGAGCGAATGTCTAAATGCTTCTTCAATGTTACAAGAGTTTCTGACTCAACCACCTTTTCAGGCCGCGAGTTCCAGACTCCCACCACCCCCTGGGTGAAAACGTTTCTCCTCAACTCTCCTCTCATCCTTCTGCCTCCAACCTTAAATCTATGCCCCCTGGTTACTGACCCCTCTACTAATGGTAAAAGTGCCTTCCTATCTACCCTATCCATGCCCCTCGTAATCTTATACACCTCGATCAGGTCCCCTCTCAACCTTCACTGCTCCAAGGAAAACAACCCCAGCCTATCCAGCCTTTCCTCATAGCTCAGGCCCTCCAGCCCAGGCTGCATTCCTGGTGAATCTTCCCCGCACCCTCTGCAGCGCAATCACATCCTCCCTATCACGTGGCGACCGGAGCTGCACGCAGTGGCCTAACCAGAGTCTAACACACTTCCAGCGTAACCTCCCTGCTCTCGTACTCTATGCATCGGCTCATAAAGGCAAGGGTCCCAACGCGCCTTCTTAACCGCCCGGTCTACCCGCCCCCTGCTGCCCTCAGGGGGTCTGTGGACAGGCACGCCAAAGTGTCTATCTGGGGTCTTCGGTGCTTTCCAGGGTCCTCCCGTTCGTAGTGTGCAACCCCTCGCCTTGTTAGCACCCTCCCGGCCCCCACCCAGCGCATGACCTCAGGTCAGCTCTCGGGCCGAGCAATTCATTTACCGCCCCTACCCCCCGTCTTCACCCCTGGGCCCTGCACGTTCTCCTCGTTCAGACCACCGCCTTAATTCCCTCTCGAACGCTTCGGTTGAACCCGCCTTCCTCCCAAGGCCTCTTGGGGCGAGTGCATTCCAGGTCCTAACCACTCGCTGCGTGTGGAATCGCTCCCTCTTATCGCTCTTTTTTTCCCCCCCCCTTCCTTTCGCCGGTTTACTTTAAAACCCGCGCCCTCTCGCTTCTCCCCCGTCCTCTCGCGCGAGCGGGGATGGACTCTCCCCGGAGGAGGCCATTCAGCCCCCGCGAGCCTGTCCCACCCCCACCCCGCCCACAAGATCACAGGGCTGATCTGCGGCTCAACTCCACATCCCCGCCTTTGCCCGGCATCGGAGACCAAATGTCTATCAATCTCGGGTTTCAAATTAATGGATCGAGCGCCAATCGCCGTAAGGGTGTCCCAAACCCCTCCCACCCTCGGTGAGTGTCCTCGTACACCAGTCACTGAAGGTAAGCATGCAGGTGCAGCAGGCGGTAAAGAAGGCAAATGGTATGTTGGCCTTCATAGCCAGAGGATTCGAGTACAGGAACAGGGATGTCTTGCTGCA